>NC_056740.1:107344080-107399080 GCF_019279795.1 Protopterus annectens | reverse complement strand
GGGCGACCGGTGTTCCACACCTCACATCAACCCCTTGCTGGTTAGATCAGACCATAGACTAATCACTCTGGATATTCACATCCCACCCCCAATCCCAATCAAGGAAACCACTGTGAAAAACTTTTCAAAAGCAAACTTTACATTGCTTAAGACCGAGGTGGAAAGGTTCACAGCCCCCACGCCAATGGACAATGCTGTCCATGCTGCTGAAACCTATACAAAGGCACTCTATGATCATCTGCAGACATGCATGGATCATGCTATCCCAAGTAAAACCAAGACTCACTCCTCCAAGAAAAGGAAACCAGTCTGGTAGACCCCTGCCATAAACAGGTTCTACAATAGAAGGAGGAAACTAGTACATATAAGAGCAAAATCCCTAGAAGGAAAGACGTCCCTGATCAGTATCAGCAAGAAACAACGATCCCTTATTAAATCATCCAAGGCAAGCTTTGAAAGAAAAATTGCCAATGACTCCAAAGATAACCACAAAGTGTTCTTTAGCTATGTCAAGAACCTAAGTGGAAACTCTCAGATCTGCTCTGAGTTGGTGCAGAATGGCACAAAATACACTGAACCGACTGATATTGCCAACATTTTGGCAGACAGGTTCAGTGCAAACTTCACACCCCTCTCACCCCCTAAAAGTCCCATAACCATACCAGAAGAATGTAAGGTCCCAGCAATCACTGACACGCAAGTTAAAACAGCCCTATCCAAAGCCAAAAACACAGCCTCAATGGAGCCGGACAGTGTCCCAGGCTGTGTCTTACAAGAGTTCCAAAATGAACTAACCCCTCACCTAAACAGACTGTTCAAACTCAGCCTCTACAGGCTACGTACCCACAGAGTGGCACACAGCAACAGTTATCCCACTCCACAAAGATGGCACCACAACGGACCCAGGGAACTATCGCCCTATAAGACTGACTAGCCTGGTCTGCAAGGCTATGGAGCGCATCATCATGGAACTCATTAACAGAGACATTGGGAACCTCCAAACTTTGGACCCCACCCAGTTTGGCATTGTTAAGGGCAGATCATGCTTCCTAAACCTGGTGGATGTCTTTGAGACAGTTACCAAGGCATTAGATGAGGGTAAGGAGGTCCACACAGCCTACCTAGACCTTGTAAAGGCTTTCAACACCATTCACCATTCTGGTATTATAGACAATCTCATCAACCTGAACATTAACCCCTACGTCATGAGATGGGTTGCAAACTGGCTCACGGACAGAACACACATGGTGAGAGTTGCAGACTCTAGGTCCGAGTCTAAACCGGTTACAAGTGGCGTCCCCCAGGGCTCAGTCCTAGGACCCCCTCCTGTTCGGTATATACTTCTCAGAGGTACAGGCAAGCACAGGAGGACTTTGGCTGACCATGTTTGCAGACGACTGCAAACTAGGGGCCATAACTGATTCTCCGGCTGATACAGACACCCTCCAGAAGGGTCTCACTGAGACAGATACCTGGTGTCATAATCATGGCCTCAAGCTGAATACCAAAATGTGCATAGTCATCATCTTTGGAAAATCAAAGTACCCATGAACTACCACATAGGTGGTAGTCACCTAAATACAGAAAAAGTAATAAGGGATTTGGAGACCCAAGTAGATAGCAATCTCTCCTTTGGTAATCATATTGCCAAGGTGGTTAGAAAATCCTTCTACGTGGTCCACCTAATCTCAAAAGGCTTTGCATCCAGAACAAAGGAGGTTATTGCGCCTCTCTGCCCATCACTTATTAGATCCATTATGGAATACAACACCCCATTTGGGATGCACCTTACAAGACACCTGCAATAGCTGGAAAGACCACAAAAGTTCCTCACCAAGAGGATTACTGGCCTCAGACAGATGACCTATGTAGCTCGACTAAAGAAACTCCAGCTGTACTCGGTTGCATACTGCTTACTCAGAGGTGATCTCTGCTTGACATACAAGGCCATGTCCAACTCAGAACTGATGGATATTCTCCACCTAAAAAAAAAAACAAATCCCTGAGAGTCACATGCTCTAGGGATATAAACCTTACCACAACGATAAAAAGGACGTGCTGGAAGGATAGATTCCTGACCCAGAGACTCCACATGCTTTGGAACAAGATTCCAATATACATCAGGCAGAGCCCCTCACTAGCACTCTTCAAAAGAAACCTTGACAGGTGGATGGGAAACAGAAAATTTAACCCGGGGATCACTGCAGTGGCTCTACTGGACAGAGGAGGAGGGAAGTAATGGCTCTGCTGGTCAGAGGCACAAGGAACTAATCTAAGGGCTTGGCGAAAGCCAGCACACTCTGGCTAGGCTTATAAATGCCATTGGGCCAGATAGCCTAGTACTTACCTATACACCTATGAGCCTATATATATACAGCTGTGTGTAGACAGCTCGTACTGGTGTCTAATTATTTCTATGTAATTGTGCTGTTACTGGTAGATAGAATCACATTAGAGACCCAAGACATAGTGCTGCTCGCTATATTTTTATCTGTGACTGCATAACTGTCTGATGCGGTTTCTTCTAACAGATGTTTTTCCAATTGGCTTAGTATCTGCATATACTAGTAGTTACAGTAGCTATTTGCTCAGTTTGTTTTTTGTAATCTTTATAATATATCTTTACCATTTCAAAAGTGCTTACTCCTCTCTGTACTCTTCTTTTCTAGACCTAACACCACTCTTAAGTATTCAACTGTGGTACCACCTTTAACATTCTTATAAGAAACGTGCAGTCTGGGTCTGAACTGTCTGCAGACAGCTACAGTTAACTTTGACTATGTGTCTACCTCTTTGAGCCAGTTATTCATTTTCCCCTGGAGAGCACTGTGCTTTGGCTTGTAATCAGCCCCCCCCCCCACTACACACACTCATCTTCCACTTTCTCTCTTATTCCCTTCTGTTAGCAAATAGTATCCATAACTGATCAATATTGTGTGTTTGTTAATTTAAACTGAGACCACAGTAGCCTACTGGTACAAGGTTATCCTGTTTTTCCACCTGAGAAATGGTTAAGAAATGACTTAACAGTTTCAGAGCAGTCCTTGGTCAATTCTGATTGTTTCTTAAACACAAACTTGTCTTTGCTTTGGCTCATTAGCAGCAGTACAGAAGAACTGCCTGCTCACACCCTAATTCTCCCCCTCCCCCTTCCCTGTTTATTACCTTAAGCCAATCCCAAAGTTAATAAATATTACCTGTGGCAGGCACCATTTTTAAAAACTACAACCACCCTTTGTCACTATCATATGTTCAGTTATCAGTTTACTCTGTTACCTGATTGTTTCCAGCCCCCTCATAAGAGCAGCTAACAGGGTCTCTACCCCGCTTCGCTCCCCACCTTGCCCCCTATTCCCTCCTGTCCCACCCCCAGTGGTCCTACCTTTATTACACTCACAAACCCCTCCCATCTTTCCAATTGCCGACCACAGCACTAACCCAACACTACCTCCTCCATTTTCCCACTACTATCACACCTCCTCAGCTAACATGTACAAGCATACCTTACCTATGCTCACTGCATGCACTCTCCTTGCATATCTTACATCCTACCAAAGCTCCATCATTCCCCCACTCAACCACTACCACTGTACTACTACTCTCACCACCACTCATGTCTCACCCTCACTCAGCTCCCCTCCCACCAACTCAAGAACCATCCCTATGCACCCCCCGCATATTCTACCAACTATATTACTCAAACATAAAGCATCCCTACAACTTAACATAGTATCCCTCCCACCATACATATTACCCACAGAGCACAATCATAAAGTTTCCCTAATAAACAAACACATTCAAAAACTGAGAAAACGAATAACCTCATGCATAACAAAACTAGCCCTAAGTAGAGACATCCACCCCAACCCTGGCCCTACCATCTCCAACTCAAATCCTCATAATCAGACTAGAAACCACAACTTCTCCCATATCACAGCCAATAGAAAGCCAAGTGACTTCCTTCTACTAAGCTTAAATATTAGAAGCATATCCAACAAAGTCCATGAACTCCATGCCACCATACTCTTGTGCTCCCCAGATATAGTCATCCTGACAGAAACCTGGCTAAAACCTCACATTACCAGTGAGCAAATACTCCCTACCGGTTACGGCATACTAAGAGTGGACTGGCTAAACAAGAAAGGAGGCGGTGTAGCTATAATATTTAAACAGCATCTAAACATCCACATCTTAAAATCATCAGCTCCACAAATAGGCAATGAAGAAATAATATATACCAACTTCAAAGTAAACCAAAACAAAACCATCAACATAATTGGATGCTACTTCCCACCTGGCCAAAACATCCCTCCACTAGAAAACCTCCTCAGCTGGTCTACCCACCATCTCCCCCAAGAAATTATCAGGTTAGGTGATTTCAATATTGACTGGCAATCCTGTACTGGCAACAGTACAGCCCATCATATAAACCTTCATGGCTTCACCCAACTAGTCCAGTCACCAACCAAGATAAATAAAAACTCCAGCAAGCACACTATCCTGGATTGGATACTAGTCAGTAAGAGCCCCCAGTCATATATAACAGGCTGCTTATCAGATAGCCTCAGTGATCACTCCCCAACATTCCTACTCAAAAAATACCTATACCAAGCTAAACCTGTCATCTACTGTCAAATACGTAAAAAACTAAACTTTAACCTACTCACATTCATCTCATCCCTCAAAGAATGTAACTGGCATCCCCTAAAGTACCTCAGTCTTGATGACGCAGTTGAATTTTTTAATACTACCTTCCTGAGCATTCTTAATTACCATGCCCCCATAAAACTTTCCAGAATGAAAGCACAACCCTCCCCATGGCTACAGAAAGCCACTAAGCCAGAAATGAAAAACAGGGATAAAGCCTTGGAGCACTGGCGTAAAACCAAAATTCCCTCAACTAGACAGAAATTCCTAGAACTACGCAATAGAGTTAAAAAGCCAAATAAACAGGACAAATTCCAATACTACCAGTCTACCCTAGACTCCTCCCAACACAGACCCAAACAATTCTGGTCCTCCATAAACTCCATCCTCCACCCAGGTAAAGTCAGTACCCCTCCCCCTAACTTCCCTTACTCCTCCGAAAATATTGCTACCTCATTCAGCACACACTTCACACAAACTATACTATCATTAGCTAAACAACACAATCCTCCTCCCCTCCAACCCACACCTTCAACTAGTAATCTCCCCACTGCTTTCTCTTTTTCTCCTGTACCTACCGCCAACATAAAAAAAAACTCTTAACTAAACTTAAGCCCACCAAATTAGCAGCAGACAACCTCCCAAGTGAATACCTACAAATCGCACCTGATGCTCTGGCCTACCCAGTATCCATCTTGATTAACCGATCTCTGTCAGAAAGTTACGTTCCCACACTGTGGAAAGTATCACATATAATTCCCCTCTATAAAGGTGGCCCCTCCACAGAACTAACCAATTACCGCCCCATAGCTGTTCTCTCTCCACTCTCCAAAATACTAGAGAGATGCATACATTCTCAGGTCTCAGACTACCTCCTTACTAACAACTTCCTTTCCACTACTCAGCATGGTTTCCGACCAAAGCATAGCACCACCACTGTCTTACTCTCCTTTACTAACACTATCCTTCAGCATAAAAACAATGGCTATCTCTCCTCTGCTACTTTCCTAGAACTATCTAAAGCATTTGACATGGTCCCACACAAACAACTCATCTCTGTCCTCAATAACCTATCCTTCTCTCAATCAGTCACCAACTGGTTTCAGAGTTAACAGTCTGACCGCCAACAATCCATTGTATGGCAGAATGACATATCTCCCCAACTACCTGTCTCCATAGGGGTTCCCCAAGGATCCATCCTTGGACCCCTACTCTTCTCTGTTTTCACCAATAATCTAGCCTCTGCCACCAAACATGGCACACTCATACAATACGCAGATGACTCAACCATCATCTGCTCAGCCCAGTCCCTACCCAAACTGCAAAAAGTCACACAGGAAGCCTTTTCCTCTGTTGAAACTTGGTTATCTGATGCCCAATTAATACTCAACCCAAACAAAACTAAACTACTCATCTTCCAACCCACCAAACATACTCAAAACAACTCTCACTTTAACAAAACAGCAAAATACAACACCACTATATACCCAAATGAACACACTAAATTGCTAGGAGTGGAAATAGACAATAAACTAAAATTTGACATTCACATATCCATGACCATAAAAAAAGTCCACAAAAAACTAGGAGCGTTATACAGAAATAAGCAACTTCTCACCAAAGCAGCAAAGATTTCAATAGCAAATTCCCACCTTATCTCCACCCTACTTTATGCCTCTCCAATATATACCAACCTAAGGCAATGTGATCTAAACAAGCTAGAGACCTGCTACAACAAAATCACCAAATTCGCCACAGAGGCATCCTACCATAGTCACCACTGTCTCTCACTTGCTGAACTGGGCTGGCTTGAACTCCCTCACCTCCTTCAATGGTATCAACTATCACTTGCCCACAAACTAGTAAACCATCCACTAAATGTCCCATCCCTCCAGAATCTACTCCAGTCCTATCGCACCACCAGACCACTAAGATCCAGCAACAAAAATCACTTGCAGATCACTAAAGCCAATAACTCTGCTGGTGAAGCAGTATTCTCTTGCGCCATAGCCAAATTATGGAACTCCCTCCCACCCACAATTACCTCCATACCATCATGCACCCACTTCAAAACTTTACTAAAAGCACACCTAAAAACATGCTGGCTATGCCCCTGCAACTCCCACTCTAATATCACCCACCCCATCCAACCACTACCTTTCTTTCCACCCCACTAACTACCTTGATTATAGCAAGCTCAGATGCTCATAAGCCTAGTACTTATTATACAGCAGGAACTTCTTATTGTAACATTTGTTAATGTCTGTTATGTACTTCACAGTTAAAGATTCTAGTTGTCTACGGATGTACTATGTTCTTCATCTGTAAATATGTTTGTAATTAATTGCTATGTTAAATTGTTAATTGCTATGTAATCCAATGTAACTACTGTCTGTTTATTTTAACTGTGGAGCTTTTCTCCCCGGGCCTCCGCTGAAAATGGTCCTACGTCCAGTTGCATGGACCAGCAAACTATGCTAGATCACACAGTCCAGCACAAACGGAACGTACTATACCCTCAATAGGTATATACATCAGGAGCAGTTTGTAGAAATAAACAACACTTCGATGATAGCAAACAGGTTTATTAACCTTCCAGTCTTGCCACTACGTACACTAACACAAACCTAGATTTCGCCCACTGGCATCATTAGTGTGTAGTTCTTACTGGAAGGGGTGGGCCCAATTTATACAAAATACATACTGACTCTTCTTAAAGTTACAGTATAACTAGTAACTATAAACACTAAATTGCTTACAGTGGACTGACTTATAAAGGGCCTTTACTATAATATCTAACTGTATCTCCAGTAATTCCTTCCGAGATACATAAAACCTATTTAAACCCTGAATCCTACCAATGATCATTTAGACCCAGTTTAAATAGTGCACCCAAATGCACACTCCCCTTCCTTTCTTTTTCAGTTAAAATTTGTCGTTTACCTGCTACTGTTAAATTCTCACCTAATACCTTATCGATAGCCAGGAATATAAAATGTGCTCCAGTATGTATTTGTGTGTGTTTATATAGTGCACTCCATGCTCTCTTGCAATTAATATCACTAAGGTGTAACGCAATTCTCTGCTTGAAGCTTAAAGAGGTCTGTCCCACATAAAAAGGCCCATATTGGCACACCGCCATATAAACCACCCATTCACTGCTACAGGTAATAAAGTGTCTTATATCATACACTTTATCTGTATTACTGGAGGTAAATGACTTTGTTTTTGAGACCACCTTACAATAGACACAGTGTCCACAATAGGTACTACCCACTATCCTATTTGCCTGATTTTTATTAACATATTTTTGACTTTTCTTGAAACCGGCTAAACTTTCTCCTATGGTCTTACCTCTCCTCTAACCAAAAGAGCACTATCCATCTAATTGTGGGCCAAAAAACCTGTCACTTTTCAATATCTGCCAATGTTGTTGAATGATATTCTTGATTTTACAACTATTATTTCCAAACTTCATCATAAACCTAATCACCTGATTACTTACCTCTTGTGGTGACTCTCTAGCCTCCAATAACTGCATCCTAGAAATAGAATCTGTCGCACGTATAGCACTATCAACCTCACGAGCCTTGTACCCACTTGCCAAAAATCTAGACCTCATCTTTTTGGCCTGTATCTGGAAATCTTCCGGTTGACTACATATATGTTTAAGTCTTTTAAATTGAGCTTGGGGGATATTGGTGGTAATATGATGTGGGTGGTTACTATCGGCCCGTAACAATGAATTCTTCATGAATGGCTTCCTATATAGACTGATATGCACCATGCCGTCAATGGCCTTGGTAACCATGACATCCAAAAATTCAACCTTATGACCTTCTAATTTGCCACTAAACTGGATGCCATATGGGTTATCATTAAAGAAGCCCATAAACTGTCGCCATCTATCCATTGTCCCCTGCCATACCACCCAACAGTCATCCAAATATCTACACCACATCAATAATTCAGATATAAACCCTGTCTGTTGATAAATCATTTGTACCTCCATGAACCCCATAAATAGATCCGCGTATATGGGTGCAAAAGTTGCACACATTGCAGTTCCCTTTATCTGCAAATACTATTCAGACCCATATCTAAAAAAATGTGTTCTAACACCAACCCTAATAGTTTTAACATAAATTCTTGTACTTCTAGCTGGTAATATTCAGACACCTGAAACCAATACTTTACTTCTGCTATTCCACCCCAATGTGGGATGCTCGTATATAAGGCCTGTACATGTAATGTGCCCATAAAGGCCTGAGCTGGAATTTGCAAGTCATCCATCAGTTGTAAAATTTGATTGGTATCTCTAATTCGAGCTGTAGCATATGTTAATAATGGTTTCAGTTTTGATTCTAGATATATTGATAAGGGTTCTATCAAGGACCCTCTGCCAGCTACTATGGGTCGTCCTGGTGGTGGGGTGATTGATTTATGTATCTTTGGTACAAGATAAAAATATTGCAGTGAAGGATCGACGATTGTCAACTGTTGTTCTAAATCGATAGTAATGATTCCTGCCCCCCTAGCTCAGAATTGCCAATTAGCTGAAACACCTGATGTTCATAAGGGTAATTTGCATATATCCCATGTGTCTCTGATACAAGAGGTTTGGGAGGTCACTCAGTGAAAGTTCTAGCTTTGCTGGAGTTTTCATTTTGTTTTTACCGATTGTTTTTTCAGTGACCTTCTCACTTATTGTTTTAATTTGTATATATATATATATATATATGGATTCACTTTAGAAGCTTGAATTCCCAAAATCTCGAACTTCATATGGTCGAGACCAAAAGATTGAGTTTTGGAAACTCGAACTTCTAAAATGAAACCCCAAAAAAAAGTCAAACATCGCTTTTGCAGGGGGACTTCGCCCCTGCACTTCTATGGGGGCTGTGGCCCCACCCCTACTTAAATATACCAACTCCGAGATTGCGCTACAGTGGGGAAAAGGGAAGTCTCCCATATTGCGCTGTATGCAGAAGCGTAAAACGGGAGATTTCCCACTTCCTGTCAACACCGCAAAAAAGATAAATACATTATGTACACACAGAGCATACAAGAAGCCTTGCCTCTGTGTGCACATAATGTTTTAAGGTAAGTAAAGTGTTATTTTTTTAAAACTTTACATATTCGATTTACTGAAATCTCGATCATATGGTCTCGACCATATGACATTCGAGATTTCAGTAATTCGATTATGTAAAGTGCTTCCATATATATATATATATATATATATATATATATATATATATATATATATACATATATATATATCCACTTTTAAATGTCAAAATTCCGAACTCTCGACTTTTAAAAAAAGTACCCTATTCAAAGATGGCTGCTGTTCTGTGAACACTACTAATCTACAGCTCTCCATATAATCAGAGGAAAATATAACCCAGAGGATATATCACGACTTATTTAACAACAATTCTTGGAAATAACAACTTTAGCTTCAGCTCAGTATCATACAAGAGGTGATTGAACCTGAAAAACTAACAAATCTAGCAGGATTACAACAGATCATTTGAGCCTGAAGAAGATCTCAAACAAAGAAACCGTGTGCTCAGAACAATCGGCCCATCTACACTTAAATTATATCAAGTTCCAGTACTGATCTATAATGTCAAAAAAAGACAAAAATATGGACACAACAACTACGAAAACTAAACTTTCAGAACTTTTATCACCGGAGAAAGATTTAACTTCGAAAAGACAGAAAATTACAAAACAACAAGAGCAGTTAAAACCAGGGAATAAAAATAAACCAGATCAACTGGCAAACATGGAGGATATTAAAACAGCTTTACTTCCTATCCAAGAAGCTTTAAAAGAACTATATAATCAAGTCCAATCCTTTGGAATTTCCTGCAGTCAAATTCTGGAAAGAATGGATAAAACTGAAGCTAGAATCACAGAGAACGAAGACAAATTAGTACTGCTTGCCAAAAAAACTGAGTCACATGATCTAGACATTCACTCTATCCAAGCTAAAATTATTGATCTGGAGGCAAGATCCAGGAGAAATAATATAATCATCAGCAGAATGCTGGAAACTATACAATACAATGAACTAATCCCAACTATCATACAAATACTCACAACACTATTCAGTGACTCGAAAGCTACACAACAAATAACAACAGAGAGAGCCCACAGAGCCCTGAGAGAAACTCAAGCTTCAAATATCCCAAGACCTGTTTATGCTAAAATTCTCAACTTCCAAGATGTTAACAAAATATTACTAACTGTAAAGAAAAATGGAGGCTCTATTATGTGGAATAACAACAGAATTTCTCTGGCTCAGGACTTGCCCTTACAAATTAGGCAAGCCAGACAACTAGTATCTCCCTATTGCAAGTTTCTAATTGAAAAACAAGTAAAATTTCAAATGAAGTACCCAAATACATTAATATTCACAGTTGATGGGTCTAAATATTCAGTTACAACAAAAAAAAAGCTAAATCTACTTTTTTGGCGGTCTTTAAAAGTTTACCTGCTTCAGAGAGCTAGTATAAACGTCTGATGCGACTGGCGTGATATCCAAGGTCAGATCCACCTTCTACTACAAGTCAAGGTCTTGGTTTTGCTTTGTCTGGTATATTTCCTGAATTAGGCCGTTTTTTGAGCAGGTACGACCTTTATTTAGTGTTACTTAAGCTGCGAGAGTCATTTCCGAAGATTTACTGCCTTCATGTCGTCTAACTTTCCCACAAGTGGAGCCAAAGTGGCTCTGCTGCCTTAGAGGGCGTAGTTTTGATGTGGCACTTCCGGAAGTCTGTCTGGATAAAGAGTCCCCCATCACGAAGCCAACAGTCGGTCTGGTTGGTCGGAAATCTGACGAAGTGTTTCTAGGATTGGATAAGACAAAATAAACTCAAAATAACGTTTCTTTTACTGGTATAATCACACCAAAACACAGACAATAAGCCCAGAATCACTATCACTAACTTGTAAACACCAAGTAATATACCTAACTTGTTTAACTGTACTGTGACATAACTAGAATGCATGAAGCATAACTGAGGGTGAAATAGTTCTGTACACTAGTGGTTAGAAAACTATTTTATTTAATGTACCAAGCTGCACTTACATATCATATTCAAACCAGATTACATTCCCGTTTTACCTAAATAGATTTAACTTTCTTTATATATAATCCATTTTATTAAACCCCTCATTAGAATACAGTCTCACATATACTACTAAATATGGGCTCTACTTAACAATAGCATTATAGTCTTTAGGTAAAGCACACTGAGATACCTAATAATTTCTGATGATGCATTTTTTCCATACTTTGTTTCTAGATCACAGTGCAAGGGAATATATAATGTTACTAAGAAGTTAATACATGATTATAGATATATTGTTACATGATATATTCTTATAGCTTATAATTAGTATAAAAAATACTTTGATAAGATTTAGCAATGTAGGATTCTTAATGTATGTGGACATTAGTTTATGTAGACTAGGTTCTTTTTTCTTATATGCTTAGTATAATGGTGTGTTTTTGATCTTTTTCTTACCTATGTAGCCGACAGGATCATTTAATAATATTCTTATCATACATTTGAGATTATATATGACATCATGTATATATTACATAGCTTTATAATTAAGGAAGCTCTGGAGCCTAAAGGTCACAATCAAAACCCTTTTGTCAGTTATTGATTTAAGCTTTACCAGTTTTAAATAAGCATTTTGCTAAACTTGAAATTGCTTTTCCGGAAAATGCATGACTAACGACGACTTGTTTAATTACTTTAGATTATTAGCTATTAGGCTACCTAATTACCTGTGTATATGTTTGTATACCTATATAGGTCTGGTTTACTTAAAATTTATATTGTTTTTCTCCAGGTATTAGAAAGATATTTCTAGAGTGAATACAGGATGATTAGTATATTTATAGCTGACTATAGTGTCTTAAATCTGATTCTAGAGTTAAGTGTAGGTACACACACAAACGGAGGCTAAACTAGTTTGATTTATATTTTATGAACACAGTGGTTTCATTAATTTGAGAATATATCTCTAGTAATGTCCTAAAATATTACTATTAAGTAGTGGATTGGAGGTCTAATTGAGACGAATGACAATATCCATATATCTTTTTATTATGTTTTTTCTCTGACTCTTTTAATTCAACGGAAAGAATAACAGGTGTAGATGACAAGTAGTGTTTAATAGGGAATGAGTAGGATAGGCTTTGTAGATATATTTGTAGATGATAAAGGTCCATTATATGTTACCTATCTTTTATATTTTAACTTCTATGACATATACTTACCAATGTTATTAATCTATATAATTTCTAACTACGTTAAAGACCTGTATATTTCCTGGTCCAGGGGCTTAGTGGGTAGGCACTGATATGGGACGGGAATTCAAGAATGCTTTCATAACGTACATCTGTTTAAAAATCAACTGGCTTTATCATATTTTCTCCGATTTCTAGAATACTTACACAAAATAAAGCTTTTGGAATGTGGGAAATAGATTCATGGAATACTAACGGACTCCAGAACTTGAAAAAGAGGAAATTGTTTCTTCATTTATTTCTGCAAGCTAAGGCATGTTTTATATTACTTCAAGAAACTCATTTAACCAATGATCAATGGACAGAAATTAAAAGAAAAAAATGGATAAGAGAAATAATAGCATCGGAAGGCAAAACTAATAGTGCGGGAGTTGCGATAATTATAAAAAAATCAATATCAAGACAAAATTATAGAATCTAAAATGGACAAAGAAGGTAGATGGTGCTATGTGATTCTCTCTTCTACTCTTTATTATAAACCCATCATACTTCTCAACATATATGCACCATGTAATAACCAACAGTCTTTCTTAGCATCACTTTATCCTATTTTAAACCAATATAACAACCACTATATAATTATAGGAGGGGACTGGAATGCCTATCAGAATCCTAAATTGGATAAATCAAGTCTACAAAGATCATATAATAGTCAAGCAGTATTAGCATTAAGTGAACTTAAGTATGACTTCAAATTATATGATCCCTTTAAATATGCAAACAATCCTCTTAACACAAATAGTTTTACATTTTATTCAACCTGTCATAAAATGTGGTCTAGAATAGACTTTTTTCTAATGTCAGAAACACTGATCAGTCTTGATCCCTCAGTATCTATCCAAGCTCGCTATCTATCAGATCATTCTAAAATTACATTAAGTTTTGCCAAAGACCTTAGAAACAGTCTGTTGCACAAGGGCTAGAATTGGTCCTTAAATCCAAACTCGTTAAATAAAAAAGAAATAACCCAGAAAGTTCAAGACATTCTCAATTCCTTATTAGTTAAGATAGTCAAACAGCAACATACACCCGATATTGAATGGGCAGCAACTAAAGCTCAGGTAAGCGGGATCTTCCTTCAAAAAGCCTCTTATTATAAAAAAATTAAACTCAGAGAAGAACAAATGTTAGAGGCTAAAATTAAAACACTAGATCAGGAACTAATGCAAAATCACAACATACAAACAGAAATGGAACTACTCAAATGTCAGAAGGACCTTTTCTTGATCCAAAATAATAGATTGGCATTTCATGAAACTAAAATACTTGCAAGATATGCTAACCATATTCAAACTCCATCAAGGGCGTTAGCAAGAATTATCAACCAATCTAAAGCACCCTCTCAAATTCCAGAAATACACTACAAGAACAAAATATATACAAAATCTGAAGATATTATTAATACCTTTGAATTGATATACTCCCAAATTTATGGTGATCAAGATGAGTCACTTACAAATGAGAATAATAATGATTTTATACAAAAAATTAATTTCCTGAAAATAGACGATAACTTACAGAAAGATTTAATTAAACCAATTTCCACTGAAGAAATAACAACAACAATTAAAAATTTGAAATCCCACAAAGCACCGGGCCCAGATGGTCTTACAGCAGAGTTTTATAAAACCTTTTGTAGTACGATTGTTAAAACACTGTGATATACATTAAATTATATAATTAATAATAAAATTAATGAGTAACATTTTAATGCATCCAAAACAATTCTTATACCCAAGGAAAACTCGGATCCTCAAAACCCAGATAATTATAGGCCTGTATCACTTTTGAATATTGATACTAAAATTCTGACTTCTATTTTAGCTAATAGACTGAAGAAAATAACGAACTTAATCATTTCCAATGAACAAGTAATTTTTTTTAACTTCTAGGCAAACCAGTGACAATACTTTAACACTTCATGCATTAATTTCTTATGCTAATCAAAGGAATTTAAATATGTATGCACTTATTATTGATGCACAAAAGGCCTTTGATAGAGTTAACATAAAATTTCTATTTGATATTTTACCCTACTTTAATATACCTCAAGAATTCATCCTAACATTACAAATATTATATAATAATCCCTATACAACTTTATATATAAATAAAATCTTTTCTAAAAGAATACAAATCAGAAATGGAACCCGTCAAGGCTGTCCTCTATCCCCCTTATTATTTAATTTATATCTAGAACCTCTATTTTTACATATTAAACAAAATGTATACCATAATGCTCCAATAATTTACGGTATCAAGATTTCTATGGCAACATTTGCAGATGACCTCAATATATACTGTACAACACCAGTTTCATATACCAAAAAAATACTAGCTGCTGTTGAAGACTTTGCAGTAATATCTAACTATAAAATAAACCTTAAAAAAACAACCTATTTCCTTTAAAAACCCCGAAACCCTTTTCACTTTTACCATTGGTAGGGCAAGTAAAATCTGAAGAAAAGATTAAATATTTAGGTATTACATTTTCCACAGATAACAAGGACTTCTATTTTAATAATGTTAAACTAACTTGGGATCACATTTTATCTGACCTAAGGAGATGGAATAACTTGAAATTACCACCACTAGCAAAGGTCTCAATTATTAAAATTAATGTATTGCCCAGACTATTATATATCTTCAGATCTATTCAAGTCCTAATCCCCAAGAAGTTCTTTAAACAAATTCACACTGAATCTGCTAAATTTATATGGGAACCAAGGAAAACTAGAATATCATACGACAAATTGATGACCCCGAAAAATAGAGGTGGTCTAGACTTACCCAACTTTGAAAAATATTACTTAATAATAAATGCTAATAGAATTTTAAGAATTGTTAATTATGATGCACGTAATAATAATTGGTCCCCAAACTGGCTAAGATTGAATTACAAACATGCTGAGAATCTGAATATAAATCCTAAATCATTACCTTTCCTAAAAAAAATACTATTAAATCATATGCACTAATGGAACACATTAAAATATATATAACATTATTGCAAAATCTCTTTAGATCATTAAATCTCCTCCAACACATGATGACCTTACAACCTTTTCATAGGAACCCTAACCTGAAAATTAATAATCAACTAATAGATCTAAAAAACTTCCCACTTATAACTAACTTAACTCTACATGATATATACCCATATCTGACTTATTCGGCTCATGATTTAAGACAGCAAATGAATCTTCTCAAATCATGCTTAGTCATATTGAGACAGATTAAAGATCTATCCATAAGCTACTTTAAAGATTTAAGTATTAATAAAGAGGACTTAACAAAATGTACCGCACTATGGCAAGCCCTATTACAAGGTACCAAATTTATAACATCCACATATAAACTGATAAAAGTCTTTAAATATCAAGATCACGTCCTCTTGTCAAACTATTGGAAAGAAAAAATACCATTGATTGAAGAAAGTAAAATAGTAAAAGCAATTCATTTAACAGTAAAATCAATCTCCCTCCAAAAGTTAATATTTACCCAACTCATGATACTCAATAATGCTTACTATACACGTCTTAGCTTGCATAAATTTAACTCTAAAAATTCTTCTAAGTGCCCATATTGTAAAGATGAAACTGATGACCTCCTACACATGTTCTGGAGCTGTAAATGTATATACAAACTTTGGAATTCCTTAAAATTACAACTGCAAAAGATGGGATATCAAAATTCAATGCTTTCTTGGGAATTTATGATATTGCATATCCCTCCAAATAATCTATCTAGATCCCAAATGACCATACTTATGAATATCTTTTTGCTACTGAAACTCTACATAGCTACTAATTGGCTGTACCCATCTCAAACTTCATGGGACAACTTCAAGATTTTAGCGATAAAACATACATTAGCCCATAAAATACTAATTAATAATCATAGCAAACATATAAATAATCTGAAGATTTGGGAACAAATTTTCAATATTATACTGGCTTAATGTACCGAGCACAGGAAACTCCCTGGATATATTATAAAGTCTAACCCTATCAGGAATCATATTATTACAAGATATTATTCCTAGTGATAAGAATCTTCATATGTACTTCTATATTAAAATATGGAAGCATTCATGTAAATAGTGTACATATGTTATAAGAATGTTGTTAGAAGCTTTGTTTGGAAATTACCTGTGTATTTCTCGGTCAAATGTTTGTATGAACAAGTTGAAAAATAATAAAGAATTATTATTGAAAAAAAAAAAAAGTACCCAAAACATCGAGATTTCAGAATCTCGACATTTAAAAGTGGGTTAAACAAAAAACAAAAATGAATTAAAACAAACTGTTTGCAGGGGGGCAAGCCACCTTGTACCCCCCCACAACCCCCTACTTAAATATACCAACTCCAACATTGCACTACAGTGCAGAGAACAGTACGTGCAACAGGATCATTACCGTTGTTTTCACTGTAGCATGATCTCGGAGTTGGTATATTTAAGTAGGGGGTGGGGGGTGCAGGGGGCTTGCTCCATTGCAAACACTTTATTTCAAGTCTCTCTCTTTTTTTTTTTTAACCCACTTTTAAATGTCGAGATTCTGAAATCTCAATGTTTTGGGTACTTTTTTTTAAAAGTCGAGATTTCAGAATCTCAACATTTAAAAGTGGACATATATCAACAAAATACTATAGTCCATACTTTTATAATCTGCAATTTAGGTGAACTTTGATCCACTTGTCACATGTGTGCTGCATGGGCCATCTTTTTCTTAAGCTTGTTGTTTCTTCTGTAGATTGTTTCTCCAAATGCTACTGATTTCTTTGTGAAAGTCTTCATAAACTTTAAAGTTAATGTCTGAGGGATCTCATATCAAAAATATGGGCACAAAAACTGCAAACACTAAATTCTCAGATCTTTTTAGTCCAGAAAAAGACACTACTATTAAACATCACAAGTCAAATACAAAAGAAGGTAAGAAAGCTAGCTCATCTAGATTGAAGTTAGAACAAAGTTTTGCTTTAAATGACTTAAAGGCCACTTTAAAACCTCAGCAATCAGCCACAGAAAGCATCTCATCCCAACTTACAAACAACACTTTGACATTAAAACATATTACAAAAAGACTGGATCATTTGTAGAGTCATATCTTCACTGGGGTTGGCATAATGGTTACAGTGTTTACCTCACAGACACAAGGTTCAGGATTTAATCCGCTTGGCTTAAAATGATCCCAAAGGGCAGCTAGTCTAGTACTTAACTATGGTAGTGAGGACAAGCTAACTGCTTTGTAAAAGTACATGCAGGAGATATCCAAAGACTTTTCTGTTTTGAAAGGTAAGCGCGTTTTCCTGGAAGCATGAAGTAATCATAACATCCTAATTTGTGGCATTACAGAGGGAATGGAATAAGCAAACCTCATTAATGCCAAAAAAGTCATCTTAAACACCCCATCTGAAGATTGCAAACAAGTAGAGAACATGATCATTGAAAAAGCCCAACAAGGATTAAAGAGAACACAACATTAAAATATTCCTAGGCAAATAAATGATACATTTTCAAAATATCAAGTTATATCTTCAGTTTTGACAGCTACGACATTTTTTTGTGTAAAAAAAAAACAAAAACAAAATATCTTTCACGCAAGATTTGCATCTCCCATATAAATTGCATTGTGAGAAACTTGCCACTGTTTGCTCTTACTTAATTGGCAATAGTATTAAATTCCAAATGCCTATGACAACTCATGTTATACTTTTAGTTAGAGATGTTAAATATCAAATTTATTCATGTGAAGAGGCTAAATCTATCTTCAGAAAATGTTTTGATTTTAAACTTGATTGAGATGATCAAGCCAAGCATAAAGGATATGGTTGACCTAGAGACGGCAGGCATTTGAGCAATGTCATATTCTGTACTCTGTATTGGTACTTGGTGGTTTCTTTCATATCTTTTAGAGGCCTGCTCAGATATGGTTGATGCCATTTTGCTGAACAGATGCTTAGTAACATTATAGACCTTTGACTTTTGACATAATATTTGATCCTTATATGCACTTGGCTGCCATATTTTCTCCATCATGTCCTACTTTTTATATATGAGTCTCAAACAACTGAGCTTCCCTAAAGATCAGACTTTTGGATTTATATAAAGTTTTTATTTTCAAGGTACACTAGTAGTATTTAAATTTCATTACACAAAACTTATTTTTTTCATTGAAGTGTTTCAGAAAGACATATACTTGAATTGATAAAAACAACAAAGAAAATAAATATTATAGTATTCTTTCAAGCTGGATCCGATTATCCATAAAATGTAAAATCATTTATGTTGAAGTTTAAAACAGCTGTTTTTCACTATGCCCTATATCATAACATGCATATTATATAGCTAAATATTTCAATTATTTTGAAAAACAGGTTATTATTCATTTTGGCAGGGTAACTATCTATTAAGTATATAATTGTGTCAGTACTATTACATTACTTCATGAGTTGTGCAAGAGTTAAGAGTATTGTTTTGTTTAAGACTTTGGTATGGGAGCTCTTATGTCAATAATTAGATTTTTTTTAAAACATTAGATTTAGATGTTAGTGCTTCACTTTGAAGTATCCCCGTCCTTTACATTTAAAAATATACCTAATATTAAGATTAAGAAAGCCTGGCAAGAACAGTTTACAATGGTTTCTATATCACTTTCAAATATAGCCAGTGTAATCAGTGTTCCTATATTGACACTGACTTTGGGAGTGGAATGTTGGCTAGTGTGAAAAAATGTATGATGAAAGGTAAATATAATTGTTTATCTGAGAGGACTGTTTACCTGGCTAGATGCAGTATATGTCCAGCATTTTATGCCAGACAAACTAACAATACTTTGAATATTTATTTGCCAGCATATTTACAGCTTTGTTAAAAAGGACAACAAAACTGCCCTAGCCAGGCATGCTATCTCTTGTATGAATTTTATTAAGTTTAAGTTTTCTATTTTAGAGAAACTAATCCCTCCTGTTTATGGTGGTGATTGGCAAAAGTGACTGTTGCATAAAGAAATGCTATGGCAGTTACAGCTGGATTCATCTAATTCAGCTGACCTCAACGAGGCCATATCTATAACTAGTGAACTGAAGTTTAAAGTGTCAAAATTGTGAACCATAGCTTCTAGACATATGGCAGCAGAAGCCAAACATAGGTTTTTCAAACTTGAATCATGCATTATGTGATAAGAAAATAAACTAGCTATTAAAAAAAATCTTAGCTACTATTCCTATGATAGCTGTACTGAAATCTGATAAAACTATTATGTTGCCTCTTTATTACAACTAACTGGTAACTTATACATTGAATATGTACTATTAAAGTTAGTCCTACAATATCATAAGGCCAAACAGGTATGGCCTTTGTCTCATGCAACCAGTACTCTGATGTTTGTCAGACATAGCACATTTTCTGATGCTAGACTATCAATGCCACCATCCTACACTTTCCTCAGGGTGAGCAGATATTAGCCATGTCACTACCACCCCTTCCCAGCTAGAATATTGAGTTTACAAACCACTATTCAAACCTACATCAATGATTTCTAGTCAGAGATTTATTATTCTATGTCACAAAACTTGATGAGTATCATACTTTCCAATTAAATCAATTTTATTTCAGTATTTTGTATTGTTTTTTACAGCGTAAACTTACAAGCCTATTATACTACAATATATTCATTCCTCTTTATATGATTGATTAGCTGCATTATAAATACAAATGTTTCTCTGGATTTTTAATGATTTTCTTAGCTTGTAATATTGCTGCAAGAAAAAAATGCAAACAGATATAATTGAGTCTGAAACATATTTTAATATGCATAAAAAGTTATAAGTCTGAAAACTGCCATAATAGAACAGTAATTATTATGAGATGCTTTTTGACTGAGGTATAAGAGAAAAACAATGAATTATTTATGTCTTTCGAGCCATATGTTTGGATTAAATACATATCCTGATGTTCATGTAAACTAACTTGAGAACGTCATATCACAAAATGTTTATACAACATCCTCACAAAAATCAATTATTTGATATGAATATTACTCCACGGGACTTGACAGCTTATGATTTTGCATCTCATGCTGAATATATGCAGGACAGGAAATTTAGGAAAATGCTGTCACACTGCTGAATGCATCAAGATTCATTTAGCATATGAATAAAGAATAATAAAAATGAGAGAATTCCTTCACTTAAATCTTCTGCTAGATGAAACAAGAAAAGCCATTAAACATCAAGAAATAAAAAAGGGGGGTGGAGCCTAGTTGGACTGACAACAGCACTTTGTTAGAGCGCCATAAAATCAGTCTAAAAAAACAGGAAAATAATTAATCTTATCAAATAAAAACTGTAAACTAAATCTGGTAATATTTCATCAATATTTTCCTGTCAAAACAACTTGGAGATTACAACTCCTTCATGAAAATGAGCAACTCAAAGAACTCACAATTTGAATCTACCTTGAAAAAAGAAATTCAACTGTCTTCCACATTACAGGGACTATCTTTAAAAATGGATGGTTTTAAGGACAATCTTGCAATTCTAAGGGTGAACTGTCAAAAACAAACTGAAGTCTTCAAAGAATTATTACCACAGCAACAAACAAAAATATCAGATATTGAAACATCTCTCTGTGATATAGAAGGGAGACTGGAGGAAGAAGAAAACCAAAGTGAATTTCTCTTGCAGCAAAACAATTGGTTAATAAACAGGATAGATGACCTAGATAATAGAGAAAGACGAACCAATATCAGAATATTTGGTCTCCCAGAAAAATCTGAGGGTGAGGACATCATTTTGTTTCTTAATTCCTGGTTACCTGAAATCTTGGATTTAAAAGAAGGGCTATCCAGTGGTACAGAGAGGGCTCATAGAGCCATAGGAAAATCTTTGCCTTCCTCATCTAATGCTTCTCCAAGGTCAGTTGTTATACAGTTTTTATCATATATTGATAAAGAACTTGTGCTCAAATCAGCATGGAGGAAAAGTCCTTTAAAATACAAACATCACCAAATCAGATTTGATAATGGCTATTCTACTAGAGTCCTGGATATGAGAAAAAAACTTGGCCACTTGTGAAACTTCTCAAACAAAACAAAATAAAAGCTCAACTAGCATATATTGCAAAAATCAAGATTTGTCACTTAAATGAAATGAGAACCTTTAACAATGTAGAAGAGGGAGCATCCTTCATCAAAAACAATAATATAATCACAATCCCTGAAGAAATGGACTATTCTTCATCTACATCATTAAAAAGATCTCCTGAAAAAAAAAATCCTGTACTGATGTAAAGAAAAAGAAACAAAGAACTGAAACAAAAATGTAACACATTCAACTGCTCTCAAAGATTCTACTACAGTGTGAGATTCAAACCAAAGAAATAAAAATGTGTGTATGATTTTTTACTTAGTTGTTTCATTGTTTATTTTCCTTTTCTCCTCATTCTATAATTCTCTCTGCTTGTCCTGTTCTTTTGCTCCTTTCTTACTCTTCTGTTACATATTTGCTACATAAATATTAAGTAACAACACAAAAATAATCACAAATAACACTGGAGTGATAGTGACAGTTGAGTAGTATTTAATATAAAGAATTACTTATATTCTTTGTTTGACTCTTCTGGTAGAGAGGAGGGGGAGGGGGAGGAATAGCTGGTGTCAAGGAGAAGGGGAAGGGAGAGTAAGCGAAGACTGACAAGTCTGCAATGGCTAAGAATATGTTGGCTTGTGGTCACTTCATCAAGTGTGCAACAGTTCCCGGAATGTGTCTGGATATAATCTATAGCACATTAGATTTGATACATATATAAGTGAAGGTCATGCCAGTTTGTGTGTTTTCATGTTTATTTTGAAATTGGTTAGGTAGAGAATTAGAGAACAGATGCTTTTGCTTGGAAAGTGATTGCTCCGGCTTTCTGCCATTGAAAGCAACATTTTCAAATATTTAACATTCGGAGAGGCTGCGAAAAGACAACTTTTACCTGTCAGGGTGTTGCGTGCCCACAATAGAGCCATACACTTTTACAGTTATCCAAGCAGTCTCTTCACAAATAATAAGCACATAAGTCATAATTTTTACTCCCACAACAAAGATAACATAGTACAAGAGGGAGTGTGAGAGTGAAAATGAAGTGCAATGAAGCAGAACAGCGAAGGAGTTATAAGAATGTTAATACATACGGTCTTAAAGTGAATCCATAAGCACTAATATCACAATGATCACTTCATTCCCTTAGTGTTCTTTTAATAATAAAAGATAACATATCCCAGAAACATTTGTCTACACTAGATGTATAGATAGAGAAGATCCATTTTACAAACGTGAAGATTATGAAAACTAGGAAGTAAAATGACAGCATACGCATGTACTTCCTCATATTATTAAAGGGACAAGCAATCTTTCAACAGTTTGAAAGTGGAGATATAGCACTAATAAGAAGGATGAGGCTTAATAAGTTTAAAAAGTAATTACAAAGCTCTCAAGGCATTTTGCCATATTTATTTCTTTGAAATTCTTTATTAAATGATCTTTGGACCTAGAAGTTAAATGGTTTACCTTCATGTGTGCATTTTGCACATGGGCGAACAGCAAATGTTAGAAAGGATGTTTGCAAAGTTTGCAAATGTCGAACTCAAAAAGGTTTGAATGTGCAATGAGTGAATGCACAGTGACATTTGCTCATTGCAGATTCAGCATTTTGGGGCAGATTGCACTATAGTGGGGATTGGAAAATGGTCCCTTTCCCCACTGTAGTGCGATCTTGGAGTTAGAATATTATAGTGGGGAGGGGTGCAGCATTTCGATTTGCTGATTTTCGAACATTGGAAACTGTCACAGTTTTGTTTTTCAGAGTTAGGATTCGCTCATATGAGCAATTGCATGAGTGTGTTTCACCTTTGTAAAGGTAAACCAGTTAAACAATATTAAAGCAAAGGCAAGAAATATCACTTTAGATATATATAATTGTCTAGTATGCACAGATGTCATGACAGTTTTTAGATGTAGGGTGATGGGTATTTTAGTAGGGGAATATATGACCCAAATCACAACCATTAAAACTATGGAGTACTTTGCTATGAAGGGTAAGCAGACTTCTGTGCGTGCTTCAATTTCCTAGGGACTGAGTACAGCTGAACATAGCTGAGCAATTACCTATGTAAGAAGATCGGGTGAACACAGCTGAACAATTGCCTTTGTAAGAGAACTACAGTCTTGTTGAGAAAGCCTTTGAAATGCTGATGTTATTTTGAATTAAGCAAATGGAAATTAAGCTGATGTATTAGTTTTTCTATGAAATGGGGGAAAACTAATTTCTGCAGAGACAAAGACATTACTTATACAAAGATTTATATTGTTTTTCTTTTCAAGTCATTTAATACAGTTATTGGATGTGATGTCAGGAAATATGGCTAATCCTAGTCTTGTTAAGAAATTCAATGGTATTGGAAAAAAGCTCTTTGTAAGCATTATATTACTACATGTTTGATTACTACTAGAAGCTTTAGACATTTTTCAATTAATTCACAAGATGAAACCTTGGTAAATGAAACAAGTCTTGTTTACTTAAACAGCAAATAATTTACTTTAAATATTACATAAATTATTAAGTTATGGCAATCTTAACATCTACTATGGAATAGAGATAATCAATATAATGTTCTGCTCTTTGATGATTACTGGAAATGTGCTGAGAATTTACGTCTAAAATAGATAAACTGACACTTTCAAGGAGATGATTACAGTCTGATATTTGAAAAATACAAGGATATGGTATATTTTAAAGCTGATGAATGAAGAGAATGAGAGGGAGGGAAGGTTGGATGATGTGGGGATAGCGAATCATGAATTACAATGGATAGGAAAGGAAGAAGTAAGTATAGCTATGAAGAGGATGAAGAATGGAAAGGCTGTTGGTCCAGATTACATACCTGTGGAAGCATGGAGGTGTTTAGGTGAAATGGCAGTGGAGTTTTTAACTAGATTGTTTAATGAAATCTTGGAAAGTGAGAGGATGCCTGAGGAATGGAGAAAAAGTGTTTTGGTACCGATTTTTAAGAATAAGGGTGATGTGCAGAGCTGTAGTAACTACAGAGGGATTAAATTGATCAGTCACAGCATGAAGTTATGGGAAAGAGTAGTGGAAGCTAGGTTAAGAAGGGACGTGATGATTAGTGATCAGAAGTATGGTTTCATGCCAGGAAAGAACACTGCAGATGCAATGTTTGCTCTGAGAGTGTTGATGGAGAAGTACAGAGAAGGTCAGGAGGAGTTGCATTGTGTTTTTGTAAACTTGGAGAAAGCATATGACAGGATGCCTAGAGTGAAGTTGTGGTATTGTATGAGGAAGTAGGGAGTGTCAGAGAAGTAGGTAAGAATGGTACAGGATATGTACAAGGGTATTGTGACAGCGGTGAGGTCTGCAGTGGGAGTGACAAATGCATTTAAGGTGGAGGTGGGATTACATCAAGGATCAGCTCTGAGCCCTTTCTTATTTGCAATGGTGATGGACAGGTTGACAGACAAGATCAGACAGGAGTCCCTGTGGACTATGATGTTTGCAGATGACATTGTGATCTGTAGTGAGAGTAGGGAACAGGTGGAGATGACCCTGGAGAGATGGAGATATGCTGTAGAGAGAAGAGGAATGAAGGTCAGTAGGACTAAGACAGAATATATGTGTGTGAATGAGAGGGAGGATAGATGAATGGTGAGGATGCAAGGAGTAGAGGTGGCAAAGGTGGATGAATTTAAATACTTGGGATCAATAGTTCAGAGTAATAGTGTGCGTGGAAGAGAGGTGAAGAAGAGAGTACAGGCAGGATGGAGTGGGTGGAGAAGAGTGTCAGGAATGATTTGTGACAGACGAGTACCAGTAAGAGTGAAAGTGAAGGTCTACAAGAGGGTAGTGAGACCAGCTATTTTATATGGGTTGGAGACAGTGGCATTGACAAAAAGGCAGGAGTTTGAGCTGGATGTGGCAGAGTTAAAGATGTTAAGATTTGCACCGGGTGTGACGAGGGTGGACAGGATTAGGAATAAGTATATTAGAGGGTCAGCCCAGGTTGGAAGGTTTGGAGACAAAGCCAGAGAGGCAAGATTACGCTGGTTTGGACATGTGCTGAGGAGGGATGCTGAGTATATTGGGAAAAAGATGCTAAGGATGACGCTACCAGGTAACAGAAAAAGTCTAAGGCCTAAGATAAGATTTATGGATGTGGTGAGAGAGGACATGCAGGTGGTTGGTGTGACAGAGCAAGATGCAGAGGACAGGAAGAAATTGAAACAGATGATCCGCTGTGGTGACCCTTAACGGGAACAGCGAAAAAAAGATGATGATAGTATATTTTAAAGCATAGCTTCATATTTATGCAGACTATTTTATTAATTTAAATAAGAAGGAGCATGTTTGATACTTAAATATTAAGAATCTATTTTGACTTTAAAAGCTGTAAGATGACAAACTTATATGTCTCATGTTAAAGGTACTTACTTATGTGAAATGTTTTTCATTACATAACTACAACAACGGATAATACTGGGACACACATACCTAACTTCCAGCTGACCACATGTTTAAATATGTTTTTAATAGATAGAGTTATAAACCTTTTCAAATCATAACATTCATATAAGTACTCTATATGCAAACATGCTACTGCTATGTAGAAGTATAACACTATGATGATAACATGTAAATACATTACATGATATACAAAATGATAAAACATGATGACATGATCTATATTATTTGATTTGAAACTTAAACTTTCTATTTCTAAGGAGGGCGGAGAGAGAGAGAAGGGGAGGGGGAAGAAAAATAGAAAAAAGGGGGAAACTTGTTATATTAAAATCTTCTATAGATGATATTTGTTTGGGAACATATATAAATGGTGTAACAATAAACAATAGCTTTATTTAAAACTTATATTTGGAATGAAAGAAGGGAGAGGAAAATTATATATAATGTTGAAACTTACATATAATAAGTGATAAAATTCCACAAAGTATGAAAAACAAATGGATATTCATTAGTAGCTGGATAATGTTGATTGCTGACAGTATTATAATACAATTAAAATGTTAAATTATTCTTTTATGTTAATTTACTACCATGCAAGGACATCATATATATGAAGAAAAATGAACATATATTGTAATTTAAGAAAAACATTATAAATGCAACCAAATTTAATTGAAACTTAAAAGATTAACTTGCTCAATTAAAAATTGATTTATGCTTGTAATTCTAATGTATCTCCAATAAATTAAAAATGGAGCACAAATAAATTTGTCTGTTAGACATGAGGGATAATCTGATAGGTCTTTTTGCTGTCTATCAGATTAGGGATGTATATCATTCCATGTATGATAGGTGGTATTTGGAAATTCTGGATTACAATGTCAAAAACAATTTTATTTATGTTATCTTTTTTCTTCTGTTATGGACTGAAATGAAATTCAATCTAATAATGTTAAAAAAATAAATTCAATCTAGTCAAGATTAAAAAAAAAATGGGGAAAAACTTTTTTAGTCACAATGCTATGGAGATGTTTGTGTAATATTATAAATACTAGTAAAATTGAGTTACAGCAAAACATATGGACTTAACATTACTCTCTTTAAATACCAATGGTCTAAATAACCCAAAGAAGAAGTCAAATCTATTAAGATACTTAAAATTAAACAAAGCACAAGTAGTTTTTCTTCAAGAGACTCACTTCAAAACAAATGATAAGTATCTATGGAAGTCATATGAGTACATAACATTAGCCCACTCATATAAAACAAAAACTAGAGGAGTAATGATCTTATGGAGAAAAATATTATTAATTCACAGGCTCTTTACAGTTATGAAGATACAGAAGATCTTATAACGATTGCAATAATAAAATTTAATAATAGAATCTGGACACTAGTACATTTATATTGGTTTCCAGGCATAGGAACAGGAACAGTTAAAAACATCTAGATCTCATTGACAAAACATACAAAGGTAACTTGATTATAGGTGGGGACTTTACTTGTATTCTTGATAACTCTGAGATCACTAATAAAAGAAATTTACAATTAATTCCTATAGTGAAATTGCTCAAAAAATGGAATGAAAATCGTAATTTAATAGACACATTTAAATTTAGGGAGAATAACTCATTATTATTTTCTCACCAAGATCATAGATTTGATATTCAAACAAGACTTGATAAAATTTATGCTTCCCAAGACTTAAGCACAAAAATAAATAACTTTTCAATAATCCCATGCCCAGTAACAGGTCATAGAACTCTTCTTCTTAGAATTCAAGTGGACTTTAAAAAATTAATACAGATGACAAGAATACCATCATACATGACAAAACTGAAAGAATTTAAACCTTGACTACTCACAGAATTAGAATCTTTTTTAGATACCAACTTATCCGATGAAAATACAGTTATGATATGGGATACCTTAAAAGTCTATATCTATGGCAAAATTCTCACATTGTTCAAAAATAAGTTAAAAGAATGGGACTCAGAATTACTCAACATACAAAATCAACTCACAAAAATAAACAATAATGACACAACAAGTATGTCCACTAATAAGAAGAAAGTTGATGATCTAAATAAAAAATATAATGAAATTTTAATGCATAAAACCAATTTAGCATTAGAAAAGTTAAAACTAAATTCATATTTTGTATCTCCTAAACATATGTACAATTTAGCAACAAGAGCTAAAATGCAAACTAGAACAAATAACATTAATAACAATATTCATGAAGGAAAGACAAGTTTCAGATATTAGTGATACACTAGATGCCTTCAAATATTATTATGCTGAACATTATAGAAAGGATGGAAATCAAATAAATAAACTTAATCTAGAATTGGGTTTCAACTTGAATAAAAAAATACCAGAGAAGTTAAAATTAGAACTTCAAGAACACATTCAGTTCTAGAGACAATTAAAGAAAGTAAAAATAATAAAGGTCCAGGAATAGATGGTATTATAAATGAAGTATATAAAATCTTTCCACCATCTATAACCTCAGTTTTTCATAAAACCTTACTAGAAGTACAAACACAAAATATAATACCACCATCTTGGAGGTATTCATTAATAACCCCTATAATAAAATAAAATAAAGCTCCCACACAATGCAGCTCTTATAGACCAATATCTTTATTTAATGATTATACAATTTTTATGGCTATTTTAGTTAATAGAATCAAAATATCTATGACACAAATTATAAATGAAGATCAAACAGGTTTCATATATAATAGACATACCTATGATAATATACAAGGAATATTAATCCTTACTGACTTTTTAAATAGAGAGAAACAAGAGACCTTATTAATTGCTTTGGATGTAGAGAAAGCTTTTGAGTCTCTAAAATGGGAGTACTTGTTTAAAGTGTTAGAACTTTATGATTTTTCTCATTCATTTATTTTATTGTTAAAGAATATTTACAAAAAACTATTTAGCATATGTGAAACTATGACCTTTCACTTCAGAATCAACACACTAGCAAAAGGTACAAAACAAGGATGCCCCCTGTCTCCTATATTATTTGCATTAGCTATTGAATTATTTGCCTCCTTTATAAGTAATAATCCCAAAAATAGAAGGCATAAACATATATAGGCAATACAATTCAAAAATAATGTTATTTGCAGATGATATACTTCTTATTATGACCACTTCTAAAAAAATCTTTAAGAAAGTTGGACATACAAGTTGAAAAAATTATATTTAATTTCAGGACTACATTTTAATGAAACAAAATCAAATTTTATGATATTGAATAAAAAAGTGATCTTCAGATAGATGATAATCAAATAATTGGTAAACAAGTTCCCAAGTTAAGCAACTTAGTTATAATACTAAGTATAAACCTAGAAAAAAACTTAACTATAAATTATGAAAATATTATAAACACGATAAAGACTCATGTAGTAAAATGTAACAAATTATATTTAACATTTAAAGATTGGTTACAATTAATAAAGATGATACTATTGCCAAACATTTTATATATAGCACAATTCATTCCAGTAATACCAGATAAGTTTATTTAAAAGAAATAACCACATTATTATTATTAAACTTTTTTGGTATCCTAACAAAAACAGAATAGCCCTCACTCATCACATTAGACCCTGGAAACAAGGAGGGATAACATTTCCAGATGTTGAAACCTATATTAAAGCCTCCACTTTCAGAATTATTGTACATTGGATAGATCCACATTTTCTTTTCCAATTGGAAATCTGTACACACTGTCATATACTCAAATGAAAATTTCATTTAAAAAAAAACTATTGGTAAATGATCACATTTACAAACCATGGCATATCTTATGCACTAGTTTCCAATATAATCTTACAAAACCAACTAAACTAAGATTTATAAACAACATGTATAATATATTTAGAAGATTTTTAAATTCTAACTCAGATATAAAATTATGGATGGATTTCCTATGCCCTTTCAGTGTTACAAAAAACTTCCAAAATAAAATACATAAGATGGTCTTTATTAATTGGGAAGTGAAAAACTTTACTTGTTGGCAACAATGTATCGATAATCAAAAGGTTATAGAAAGCCAGTATATAATAAGAACATATGAGTTTCCTTCATCAGATTGGCTTATACTTCAAAATGTATTATCTTACTCAAAGGATCTATGCAGAATGACCAATAAGTCCTCCTTCAGAGACAGACCTAAATTTATAAAGTATCTATTTGAACTAATATATAATAACCAAAATTGGGAAAACTTAACATCGAAATTATATAATATTTTAATAAATTACAAAGTTAAAACTAATAGTTGCGGTGGTGGTGCTGCAGTAGCGTTGTCAACTCACAGTAAGACGTCGTCCTGTTCGATTCTCAGCGAAAGCGTCTTCTGTGTGGAGACATGTGTGAATGGGCGTACCTTCGTTGAAGGTTGTGCGTCAGGGCCGGTAACTCGTAAAAATCTACTGCCAATCATTAGTGGACCGGAATTCTGCTGTGGCGACCCCTAATTGGGAAAAGCTGAAAGGCACAACAACAAAGTTAAAACTAATAAAAAATGCTGGAATCATATCACTAGAGGACATTCAATAACTTTATCTATGGAAAATAAAACCAACACCTTAAAGTCTATTAAATTAACATCTATTATGCAATTCTGGAGAATTTACAAGTGGAATTTTCTGCATAGAGCTTTTTATACACCCAACAAATTAGTAAAATTAAATTCTTCTAATATTGTCATGTTGGAGATGTTTGCAAACATAAAACACAGCACCACGGATCTATAAAGGCTGTCTTCTTGCTTCAAAAACTCCACCAATAATTCCAGGAACCATTGAAAAACAAGAGTAGCAAAATATGAACTTTATTCCATAACAAAAATAAAACAGGATTGAGCGCTTTCGTCTCGACTTTTCAAAAGTTCATATTTTGCTACTCTTGTTTTTCGATGGTTCCTGGAATTACTGGTGGAGTTTTTGAAGCAAGAAGACAGCCTTTATAGATCCGTGGTGCTGTGTTTTATTTTTGGTACTGTTGCTATTTTCGATTGATGTTTACAAACATGCAAAGCAGATTGGATACATATTTTTCATGATTGTGTTAAAGTTAAAAAAAATTTGGGAAGATATTGGTAACTTCTTACAAGCCATATTTTCAGATTCATTTCAAACACCTAGATCTTTGTTTATGTTAAACATCAATGAGAATCTACAATTAAATAATAACAATCTCTATCTACTATTGAATATACTAGCGAATGCTAGAAAATGTATTACTAGAAAATGAAAATCTAATACTAAACCATCTTTCGAAGAATTCTTATCGCTACTGAAAGAAACTGCACTCATGGAAACTAAAGTTAAAAAACTAAGAATTGCACCAAAACTATGGAACAATAATCCATGGAAAAAAAGGTTTATCTCTTATTGAGACATTGAATTTGAACTCAGACTCTTCATGACTGTAAAAGAAAAGAGAAAAAACTATTCCCTTTTATTTATGTGACATTATTCTGACTGAATTGGATATTTATATAATTAATCTTCAGGTCAAGTGTAAATACTGTATATAGTTAATGATCTTGTTTCAATTGTTAGTTAATATATTAAAAACATATATGACAATATTTTTATTTATTTATTTTTTGAAAAATCAATAAAAAACACTTGAGCAAAAAAAAAAGAAATAAAAAATGGTGTTAGTGACCACAAAAAGTAAGCAAATAATTGCTTGCTGCCTTAAAGTGAAACAACAATGTCAACCAACATGATAGTGTGAGAGGAATATTAAACAGTCACATTACTGTCTTTAGTCAGATGTCAACTCAGGAGACTGCAGCTGCACATGGAGACAATGTTTTTCCTGCCTTCTGTACAGGATCAAATCAATTGGTGGAACCTAAATTCCATGCAGAAAGAACAGAAAAATTAGGACAATGTCCTTAATAAATGTACTTTTGATTCTGATGTGTTGAAAAACTTGAATATATGAAAATGTGAATAGAATGTTCACACAAGGATACTCACAGATAAAAGCTCATTTTAGAAATACATCTCCTTTTGATGATTTATAAATATGCACAAACATGCAGATGTGAAATTAAATATACTTTCACATGAATTAGAGCTTGGTACTACAAATGTTTCTAAATTATATTAATCGAATATGGAATACTATTGTTTCAGAAATAAACAATACTTTGTAAATTTCTTAAAACGACAAAGAGATGCCATGTCAAATATTTGTAAATGGCAACTGTATACATCTATAATTCATCTATCTAAACTAACTATCTATTTATCTAGCTATCTATGTATCTCTATACCTATCTATCTACCTTTGCTTTCTTGATTATTGACATAGAAGCAGTTCAATTCCCCCTTTTCAGCAACTTCCAGTGTAATACTTACTAATTAGCTCTAGTACACTATATAGTAAGGGTGTATACAGAAATCCAGCAATGTAACTGTGAACGTAAATATAATTTAACTGTGTGAACAACTATTAGGTAAAGGCACATAATTTCATTTTTTATAGAATGGCAGAGAATGAATCTAGTTTTGAGTAATGACATTATTCCAATTTTTTCACTAGTTACCTGAACTCCCCAAGAGTTTAACTCATCATCCATTTAGACCTGTTATCTATGGAAAAAACAGCTAAACTGGATCTACTGGGCAGATGGTTGAGTTTATTTCTGAAATATGCTATTAAATTATATCTGTATCTTTGAGATCCTACATATACTTCATACCAGTTGATGTACTCTTGAGAAGATTATTTTTCTGGACTGTATTTAATGTTAATAGTCTGTATATAAGAATAAAAAAAAGTCACCATGACATGCAGGTTACTGGCTTTTATTTGGACTCTGATTTTACAAGTTCTTATTTTTTAGAACTGGTTTGTTTTTGCTTAGAACACCATGACTTTGCTTTTTATTTATATTTTACTTAAAAAAAGTGGTATAGTTATTGTTTTAGCTTATATATGTTTCTTACAAAAATGTCCTATACACTGTGGAGCTGTTTGTGCCGGGCCCACAAGCTGCGGGGTTGTGAGTTCAGTCTTCTGTGGATGGCGCGTTGTTCCACAGTGAGAGTGTTTTATAACTGTTTAACCCTTTACCTTTTCTTGTTTCTGGCATTCCATTTTACTGTAACTTACATTCATTGAGTTACATGTCAGTCACTCCATTTGTTGTGGTTCATGATTCCTGTAGTATAGGATTCCTCTCAGATGGAATCCTAGACTAAGGGGTGGGGATGCAATCAATTTATGTATATATATATATATATATATATATATATATATATATATATATATATATATATATACATATATGAATTCAAATGTAATTACTGCTCAACTGTCCTTGATTATTGACAATAATCTGATTCTACTTTGGGGCCATAACCTTCCCTTATATATTACAGTGTTTAGAATGGCTGTGATTTGTACTTAATAAATAAGTCCTTATTCAGAGATATAGGCTTCTGCATATTAATTTACATTCTCTTATTTTGTCAATGTCTCAGGCAAATAGTATTAATATTTTAAAGTGTGTTTACAGTGGTGGAGTGTTCTGCTCTACGAATGTAACTACAGTATTTATCACCAAAATGAGAAATAAAAGTGTGATACAGGTAAACTGGTCGCCCAAAAACACAAATGAAGCAAAACAGAACAAAGGGAGATACCAGACCACAGCAGATAAAACCATACACAAATTTATTCCAATAGCAGAGAGAGTAAGCGCTTTCATAGCCAAAGCTGCTTCATCAGACATAGAATCATTTAATTTCTTGTTATTTAAATGCAATCCAGCCAATCATAAGTAAACAGCAAGTAGCACATAGTTATCCAATAGAATACTATTGATCAACTATTTCAAAATCTAAAAGTATGCATTAAATATATATATATATATATATATATATATATATATATATATATATGTTACAAAAATATATAGTGAATATAAAAACACATACAAAAGAAATATCCACACAAATTTTTTTTTTGAGAGGTCTGTTAGTTAGCAGAGGTTTAATAGAAAGCTTATCATTTAGGTCCTTACCCATTGTAGCTCTCATCCTAATTATCCACTCTGATTCCTTGGTTTCAACTCTATTTCTAACTGCACCTCCTCTATTCCCTAACCACACCCTCTCTACGACCATGAATTTAAATGTGTGTGAGATGCACTAGTTTCCATGATGTGTTTCACAAGTACACAAGAGGCAATGATGTTGCAAGCACCACAGGAGATCAGGAAATGCAGCCTACTCATTGGAATGATCAGACAGCATAGCTGGATAGCAGTGAAACCACTAAACAGTGCTTTACAGCAGGAGCTCTTAGGAAAGAAATTAATCAAGCCGCTGCAAGTAGTGGCAATACCAATTTATCTTTTTCTACAGCACTGGGGAATGCTCAGCTGACAGTTCCTTACCCTGTTCATATTACACATTTTCGTGAACACCCCCAGAGCAAGGGTTGATTCTAAAGCAAAGCATCGACAGAAGAAAGCAGCCCCATTACTATCAAGAAAATGTGGCAGGTCAAGAACAGTCATTAATTTGGAACCTTTCCCGACGTACTCTAACAAAAGATGAAACCAATGTCCTCAATAAAGGTATGACTTTCATACCAGCTGCTAAAATGAGTATAACTGACAATATTATTGAGCTTAAAACTTTTACCAGGAACCTGATGTTGAAATTACAATATAATGATTTTATCACTGATTTAAGAAGTGAGAGAATATTTAGTAAAATAAGTAGCTATATACCTGTTGTTAATGGTGTAATTGAAATTTTTGAAAGAGCATATATTAAGGATATTTATAATCTCTGTGACAATAGAACTAGCACTAAATGTTTCAACAGTCTTAGCAAAGAAGAAAGAGAAGCTTTAAGTGCTTTATGCCATGATTATGATATATGTATTAGGCCAGCGGATAAAGGGGGATTCCCTTGTAGTGATGGATTATGTGTTTTATAGACATACTGAGAAATCACAAAGCAGGCTGGTGTTACAAGAAACAAGGATAAAATTTATTCTTAAGCGCTTTTGTCACAGATTACAATTCACTTCTTCAGAAAAAACAGAGTGCCTCCACCCCACTCCTTAAATACTCATTACAAACACATTCCAAACCAATTTGTAAAAAACACCATAGGCATTTAAAGGTACAGACTCCCTGTTTGCTCTACAATTATACATGCAAGATAAAAACAAACTAACTATAAAACATGATTCAACATGTACTTTAAACTTAGTATTTTGACAAAAAAATCATAAAGTGAACAATTGAATAAAAAATCAACAATTAGATGAAAAAATCAACAATTAGAAAAAAAAATCAGCTTTTAACCTCAAAAAGCTGGATATTGAAACCATTTCATTCAAACCTGGAAAAATATTGGCATTGACCCTTAATTGTCATAACAGTTCTTTGTATTCAAGCCAGTAATCCATAGGACGTCCTCTCAAATCCATAGTCAGCTGTTCAAGAACTGTGAATTTAAAATTGTAACCTGGGTGGGTATTGACGTGCTTGGCCAGTGAATTTTTTAGGTTCATTTTCCTAATGTAGTATAAATGCTGGTAAATACGTGTATGAAAGGCATTTTTGGTCTTGCCTATATAAAAACAGGCACACTTCTGACAAATACCAGCATATATGACATTCTTACTGCTACAGTTGTACTTATTCTGAAATTTCAACCATCCATATCCGTTAAGAAAAACACTGTCACCTTCCAAAATATACTTGCAGTGAGTACACTGCTTGCATTTGGACATTCTCCCTAATGCTCCAGCCATATTGACACCTTTCCTCCTCTCTAAGATATTTTTAACACTGGTGTCCTTTCTGCACACTACCACAGGGGCTTCCCCTACTCTCTCTCTTATGGCATTGTCTCCTGCCAAAATAAACCAGTTCTTGTAGACAATGTCCTGAATCAGTGGGAACTGAGTGGTGTAAGTTAATATAAAACCATGGTGGAAATGACCAGAGGATGAATCCCTGCTCTCCAAAGGAGCACACAGTCTGGAGATGTCAATCCCTAATAAGGGATAAAAATGTCCCTCAATCTCTTCCTAGTCACTTCATCAAGAAGAGGTAACACAAATTGCTCAGGATAACCTCTTTGTACCAACATATTCATTAAAACTTACCTTTCTGCATACATTTTTTTTTCTGAAGAAGTCAACTGTAATCTGTGACAAAAGTGTTTAAGAATAAATTTTATCCTTGTTTCTTGTAACACCAGCCTGCTTTGTGATTTCTCAGTTTGTGTTACTTGGTTGGGTGTTTAGTATGGATTATTCCACGCAGAGCGGAGGTGATACCAGGGACAAGCATGATGAACTCACTACAGCCATCAATAAATTAACTGAACTTATCGGTTCTTTTAACACTCACATATCGGGCCTGGGTCAGAAAATTGACCATTTGGTCAATGAAGTTGTTCCATCAAAACCAGCCCCGATTATTGGTTCCCAAGACTCCCTTTTTACTATTCCATTAGGGCAAGGAAGCCCTAACCAATGAGAAAATGCCAGTACTACGGGAGTGTTTGCTGTTACACAACCAGGTACTTCTGTTTCTTCGGGGTTGCAACAACGGAGGACCCAGAAGGAGCAGAACCCTTGTTTGCTCAGTGATGCCATCCAAATGTTGAATTTATCAGAATGGATTAACAGGGACAGTATGGGCTTTGTTCATAATGGCAACCATCAGAATACACAAGGTACTGTTGACTTTATGTTTAAAAATCTTGAAAAAGAATGTCTCAGGTTGAAAAAGATTCAAATTGAAAACCAATACTTGAGAGAATGTCTTAGGCATGAACAAGTGCCTAAAGGACTTTGATATTGACATTTTCCTAATGCCTTAACTTTCAACAGTGATTTACATAAAGATCTGGTTGTTTTATTCAGTTGCTAGGGATGTGAATTGTTACAATTGCTGGTTAATGACAATGATAAAAAATTACTTGTTTTACAAGATGTTGTGAACAAATTAGATGCTAGTATTAAAAATGATGTTAATTTTTCTAACAAGCTCAATGAATACAATACTATTTTTGTAAATATTGACAAGGTTATAGACAAAATTAAAGAAAAGAAGAATAAGAAATTGTTAAGGGATGCTAAAGATTACGAAAGTGGTGTAGCTTATTCCTTAAGTGTAAATGGTCATGTCAACAATGGCACCACTAACTCTAACAATAATAATGTTTTTATTGACGAGGGTATGGTTGAATCTGAGTATCAAGGTGACAATAACCCCGGTCCCATCCCTTTAGGCCCACCCCTGAGAAGTTCAGAGAGAATTCGGCAGCTAAATCACCAGTTCAGGAGGCCTACGAACATGATACACCTGGGCGAACAACATTCTCATCCCCCACAGTACCAACAAGGGGGTGGGAGAGGGAGGGGGAGATGGGAGAACTGGCACTGAATACCAGTTTGTTACCTAATAGTACGAATGGCAAAGTGCAAATCATTGAAAATGACCATCATGACTTCAAAATTTACAATTTGAGCAGTACCCTGGTTACTAAAGAATGGGACAACCTCTTTCAGAAGGGCCTTAATTTTGTGGCTTTGAGGAAATTTAATTTAGAAAAAACATTGCTTGACTTAATGTTGTTTACCAGGAAATTAAATTTTAATGTGACTCTGGGTGACGGCAATCAGGTACGCAATACTGCTGAGACATGTAGAAAAGCCAGTGTAGCAAATCCCCCTTTATGTCCTTCAATTCAGCTGTTTCAAAGTATATGCTCGAATGACATCAGAGACCTCGCTAGGAAAAAATCTTGCACCATACCACATAACCTTACTCAGAAAGAAACCTCCTTACTCAATAGTATATCAAACAACAAAACCATCCGGGTCATGAAACCGGGCAAGGGAGGAGGATTAGTGGTTATGGACCAAGAGAGAAACTCTGACAGTATGTTAAGTCACTTATTGGGGGAAGGGTACCAGCAGGTTTCCCGGAATTAACTCAATATTGCATACAGTCATGTTGATATGGTCCTCATGGATTTAATTTTGAACAACCAAATTTCAGAAGTAGAATTAAACTACTGTACGCAAAAGCACCCGAGGATTCCCAGTATTTTCGGGATCCCTAAGATCCACAAGAATATCTCGCACCCACCATTAAGACCAGTTGGGGATGCAAAAGGATCTAAGACTCTCCCGATAGATAAGTTATTAGACATACAGTTAAAGAACTGTTTAAGTTCTTTTTCACATATCATCAGGGACTCCTGGGATTGTCTCAAAAAAATAAGACAGGAATACTTTGGCAATGACATTATTTTTTCCACTATAGACGTGAATGATTTATTTAATGTAATACTTCACACAGAAGGAGTGGATATGTTTTATGATTTTTAATGTCAGCATACCAATTTTTCACATACCAAAATTTTGACTCTGAGAACTTTGATGGAACTTGTTTTGGAGAATAGTTTTGTAATCTATGAGGGTCAATTGTTCAAACAGAGTACCGGTGTGGCTATGGGTGCAGCCTGTGCCCAGGTTTTGCGAACATAGTCCTGACTCAGTGGGAACTTTCCATAGTTTTTCCATCTACAGGGATGTCATGGTGTAAGTTTTATGGACATTGCCTTGATGACATCCTGATTTTATGGAAAGGTAACCACGACCAGGTGGATGAATTTTTTTTGTTCCTCAATTCTAGCACTACATTTCTGGAATTCACTATGGAAACTCATGTCGATTTCATCAGTTACCTGGACATCAGGATTAGCAAGGATTATACCTCTGCACAATTTTATTCTACCATATATCGAAAGCTAACCTATTCAAACTCCCTTCTTCATTATGAGAGCGGGCATCCTGTACATCAGAAACGCTCCCTGGTTAAGGGGCAGGGAGTGAGGTTGGCTCGCATGACTTGCAGAATCGATTATTTTTATGCAGAAAGGGAAGTTTTATTGACTATGTTGGTACAAAGAGGTTACCCTGAGCAATTTGTGTTACCTCTTCTTGATGAAGTGACTAGGAAGAGACTTGAGGGACATTTTTATCCCTTACTAGGGATCGACATCTCCAGACTGTGTGCTCCTTTGGAGAGCAGGGATTCATCCTCTGGTCATTTTCACCATGGTTTTATATTAAATTACACCCCTCAGTTCTCAATGATTCGGGACATTGTCTACAAGAACTGGTTTATTTTGGCAGGAGACAATGCCATAAGAGAGAGAGTAGGGGAAGCCCCTGTGGTAGTGTACAGAAAGGACACCAGTGTTAAAAATATCTTAGAGAGGAGGAAAGGTGTCAATACAGCTGGAGCATTAGGGAGCATGTCCAAATGCAAGCAGTGTACTCACTGCAAGTATATTTTGGAAGGTGACAGTGTTTTTCTTAACGGATATGGATGGGTGAAATTTCAGTATAAGTACAACTGTAGCAGTAAGAATGTCATATATGCTGGTATTTGTCAGTAGTGTGCCTGTTTTTATATAGGCAAGACCAAAAATGCCTTTTGTGCATGTATTTACCAGCATTTATATGACATTAGGAAAATGAACCTAAAAAAATCACTGTCTAAGAACGTCAATACCCACCCAGGTCACAATTTTAAATTCACAGTTCTTGAACAGCTGATTATGGATGAGAGAGGAGGTCCTATGGTTTACTGGCTTGAATACAAAGAACTGTTACGGCAATTAAGGGTCAACGCCAATATTTTTCCAGGGTTGAATGAAATGGTTTCAATATCCAGCTTTTTGAGGTTAAAAGCTGATTTTGTTATCTAATTGTTGATTTTTTCATCTAATTGTTGAGTTTTTATTCAATTGTTCACTTTATGATTTTTTGTCAAAATACTAAGTTTAAAGTACATGTTGAATCATGTTTTATAGTTAGTTTGTTTTTATCTTGCATGTATAACTGTGGAGCAAACAGGGAGTCTATACCTTTAAATGCCTATGGTGTTTTTTACAAATTGGTTTGGAATGTGTTTGTAATGAGTATTTAAGGAGTGGGGTGAAGGCACTGTTTTTTCTGAAGAAGTCAACTGTAATCTGTGACAAAAGCGCTTAAGAATAAATTTTATCCTTGTTTCTTTTAACACCAGCCTGCTTTGTGATTACTCAGTTTGTGTTACTTGGTTGGGTGTCTTATAGACATTCTATGTTATCTATGTTAAATGATGTTACAACTTATGAATTCGTTCACTCTGAACAAGTTAATTCCTTTAGTACTAAGATATGTAATGCTTTATTTGAGTGTCTGCAATGTTGCTTAATCAATATTGATTTGTACAACTACTTTATTGTGAAAGAACCTATTATACCGGTAATCCAAGGACTAGCAAAAATCTACAAACACCCTCTTCTACCACCTATGAGACCAATAGTAGCAGGGCAAGGGTGGAGCACAGAACCCCTATCTATCTATGTGGAACATCATTTGAAACCTGTCTTAGCTAAGAATAGCTATATCTTGAGAGATACCAAACAGTTCCTAGGGGACTTATGTAATTATCTTGGGGAGAGAACACCAACAGTGAATTAAGTGGTCACTTTGGATGTCCAGTCTTTATTCACTGCTATTCCTAAAGGTCTAGGTATAGAATTCTTGAAGCAATACCTAGTGGAAGATGGCACTTATGATGGTAAAGTCATAGTTTTTTTATGTTTTCTGATGGAGATTATACTGGAAAAAAATTTATTCATGTTTGAGCAGTCTATATTTAGAAAATAGTCTTGTGCCAGCAGCTACGCCAACCTTGTTATGGCAGTATAGGAACATCATAATGTCTTAAGGGGGGACCTCTGCAATCATGTAATATTCTATCGGAGATTTGTAGATGACCTCTTCCTATTATGGGAAGGAGGAATAAGTATGTTTAACTCTTTCTTAGATGACATCAATAATAGCACTAGCTTTTTGAAATTTACTGCTAAGAATTCACTCATATCTATTGAATTCCTTGATGTTAACATCCAAAGAAGAGATGTAGGAGAGTTTCTTACAGAAGGTTTTCAGAAAGAATGCTATAGGAATACCTATGTGAACAGACATAGCATGCACCCACAGCATGTGTTTAAAAATGTTGTAAAAGGTCAAGCCCTGAGAACCTTGAGGCCGACAGCAGATGATGATACTTTATTTGAAGAAATACATAAACTAGAGGGGAAATTTATTGAAAGAAGCTATACTGAGAGGGAGATACAACCCATCACATCCCTGGTGATATTGTCAATGAGTACGGAAGGCAAACCTTATTCTTCTAAACCCACCAATCCTAGTGAACAAAGATGCTCTTGGAATAAGGTCCTGAGAGTCCCAGTGACATACTCTAGTAACATTAGACTCCTGCAAGAGGTATATGATAAAAATTGGAATATTTTATGTGTAGAAGACCGTGTTAGAAATCTGGTGGAGGATACACCTAGGTATGCCTATAAAAACCAGAAATCACTCAAGAGACTGTTATGTGGCCCTAGATACAATGATGAAATGAATGCTTCTGCTACTGCTTGCAATCATGATACTTTTCCATGCAGAAGATGTAACTTCTGTGATCTACTTGACAGTAAGGGAACTTTCCTGCATCCAGACACTAGAAAGAATTTAACCTTTAGTCTAGTAGTAGCTGTATTTAGCTTACTGTGTTGAATGTGAGTCATTCTATATAGGTATGACCACACGCAGACTACATGATTGGATTCGTGAACGTGTATGATATTCATAGGAAAGCTGACACTAATGTACTAGCGAAACATATCATGGAAATGAGTGCATCGCACACATTTAAATTCATGGACGTAGAGAGGGTATGGTTAAGCAATAGAGGAGGTGCAGTTAGAAACAGAGTTGAAACCAAGGAATTAAAGTGGATAATTAGGATGAGAGCTACAATGGGTAAGGGTCTAACTGATAAGCATTCTATTAAACCCTGCTAACTAATAGACCTCTCAAAAGATAATTGTGTGTGGATATTTCTTTTGTATGTGCTTTTATATTCACTATATATTTTTGTAACATATACACATATTTTTAATACATACTTTTAGATTTTGAAATATTTGATCGTAGTGTTTTATTGGATAACTGTGTGCTAATTGCTGTTTACTTATGATTGGTTGGAATGGATTTAAATAGCAGGAAATGAAATGACTCTATGACTAATGAAGCAGCTTTGGCTGTGAAAGCGCTCACTCTTTCTGCTATTGGAATAAATCTGTGTATGGTTTTATCTGCTGTGGTCTGGTATCTCCCTTTGTCCTGTTTAACTTCAGTATTTATTTATTTATTTTGGTTGATTGTAGCAGTATGGTGTGGCATTGTTTAAAAAAGAGAGAGAAGGAATAAAGTTAAACATAGGTTTATACTTTGTATCATATCAGGAGATCATTTTCATCTGCTTGCTATTATTCCGGGTCCCTTATTTTGTTCATCTTTTAGCTTTGTTCCTCTGAAGCTCTCTTAGAACTGTTGACTTTTTATAATAGTTTTACACTGCAAATAATGAACGTTGGCAATTACCAGATTTTTTTTATCTAATTTACTCAGAGAATTTATATTAGGTCACATTACCTCTTACTGCGTATTCCCAAGGTTAAATTTTATAATCATTAAATTATCCTGGGTTGTCCCTGTTATACTGAATTGTTATATGGTAGACTGTCCCCATTTATTAGATTATATCAGCTTCCTTATAAATAGTGTATGTAATTAAGTATAGCCCATATAAAGAGGGCAAATATTCAGCAGTCCATCAATGATGTCAATATAAAAAGAGGGAAGGGGGAGATTTTTCACATTGCCTGGGTTAACATTTGTATTATTTTGTGATTTTTTTTTTATACAGCTAAATAGGCATTGGAAACACTTTTTGTTCAACCAATTCAGTAGCTGTTTGTTCCAGTCTATGCTTTTGTGGCCTTAGATTCTGAGTTCTATTCCAGATTTCATCTAGTTTTTAGCTGTTAGTTTTGTGACACCAACTGGAGGGAGCTTATTTTATAGATTAATAGATTTCTAGATTGTTTCTAGCCTAATGACCGAGAATGTCTTTTTAAGCCGAGCCAAGTTTCCCAAAAGAATAATGATGTCCTGTATCCGAATAGGACATTGGGGGCCAGGCATCTATAAGCTACCTCTGTCAGTAAGGCACATGGGTACCAGGCCTGGTGTAAATTTCTTATTCCCCCTCCACTAGTCTAATTTGTTCTTAAACTGGGTAATAGTTGAACTCAGCTTCACATTGATGGGAAGCATGTTTAATTGGAAGGGCAGTCTCTGGGACACATATTTGCCTCTCCAGCATGTTCTATTTAAGTCACAGACAAAATTCAGGTCCCTACATCTTGTATTTCTGTCATTGTTTGACTTACAAGTATGCAGGAGACTCATAAGTATGGGGTTTGTGGATGCCTTGTAAGCCAGGCATAGATCACCCTTCAGCAATCTATAGGACACTGAGTAGAGGAATCAGGCTTTAAGATGCTCTCTGTAAGGCAGGCTTGTTATGCCTTGTATTCTTTTTGAAAGGAGCCTCTGACAGCACTCTAGTTGCTGTATATTCCTGGTCAGGTACATATTGAAAGGAGCATTGTACTCTAAGACTGGTCTGATAAGGGCAGAGTAGAGTAGGATAGTGACCTCTTTGGACCTAGATGCCATGTCCTTATTTATAAGTTGGACAACATAAAAGGATTTCCACACCACTGTGGCCATGTGGTGGTTGAAGGCAAGGCTACTATCTATGGGCATACCCAGATCCCTCACCACTGGCTTGACTCTTAGGGGGGTATTATCAACATGGTAATTAGCTGCGATGAATGAGTATTTATGTAAAGTATCCTTAGGTTTGTATATTCAGCCTAGTGATATGCTTTCTTTTACGTGTATTGCTATTATTTATTTTAGCTTTTTACACTTCAGTTCTTGGATTAAGTGGCTTAACTGTGGAGCTGTTTTAGAACATCAGTACTCGGTGTTTCTTAAGGCATAATATTTATTTACTATCTTCCTTTCAATTTTAGTGCTTGTGTGATAGTGGACTTGGAATTGCATTGGGTTCAATAAGTTATGCACAAAAGTCTTTCTTTATTTTCTTTATTGGATGGACTTGGGGTAAGATCTTTTTCAATTCATCAAGCTTTTATAGTGCAGTTTCTAAAACAGGTGTTGTTATGATAATGAAAGACTATAGGTGACATTTTTTACGAACCAAACAGAGAAAGAATGATGAGGAATAGTAGATTTCCAGGTAATATGAGAGTTCCTTGACTCTCAAGCCAAGGCATTGATTAATGAGGTGGTGTAAGATCAAACCACAACAGAGATCCATGGGTGCCTGGGATAAAAGACCACATATGGAGCAGTCAACAGAGAAATTGTCTGAATCAACACCACCAGAGAAGTGATTCACATCACAAGGACAGGAAAGAAGGATGGAAGCAGTTGTGGATAAACTTTTGGTTCCAGCATCAATATCTGAAAAGCCAGCTTGTTCATAGGGTATTACCTTGGATTTGTTTATTGGGTAGGAAATACATTTGGCCCAGACAATTTTGGAATATTTTTTGGAGACTTTGGAGTGCTTTATCAGAAGGAGACAGAGCTAAATTGTTTGATTTATTATTGAAAAAAGTTTTCAAGAGGCAGATGGGTGAAGGTTTAGCAAAGTTATAGCTGCATTAGAGGTTTCCCAGACATTTCCGTGAGGACCAGTTATTGCCCAGGGTATTCATGGGAATGATGGCTCAGAAGTACATGTTAATGTACTCACCTTGGGGTCTGCAATTATATTGCATATCCCATTAGTTTTCCAGGACAAGAATTTGAAAGGTGAATATATATGCACATTTTGACCTGGTGTACAGCAAAAGTATTCAGAGACTTCTCCATATGCAGTTAAACATGAGCAGACACTTAATGATGGCTTTGGCAGTTTAGAGTAAGAAGCAGCTTGGGTTAATAACTGAGTAATTGTGCTTCAGGGTTTATTTGTTTTATGGCCATCATAGTGAAAAAATACAACAAGCACTTCTCCTCTTAGCCTATTTTAAATATACAAAAGATGCACACTGTATTGAGGGGCATGGCATGGTTTAGGAAGCTAAAGAAGTCGGACCCCTCATTCAGATGAGAAATAAAACATGTTGACACTCAGTTGGGGGGGGGGGGGGGTCATGGCTGACAAGCCCTGGATTTCTTCATTTGGACAATTTGAGGAGAACTGCAGTAAGGTAAAGCTTGTTGGACATATGACAATGGATTTTGAGCTTGCCTGTCATGCTGCATCCAACATTGCTGCTCTTATAATGGCAAAGGTCACTGGGTCCTTAGGTGATGGGAAAAGGAGGGTCAGGCATTGGCACAAAAAGTTCCCCTGACTGAAGGGACATCCTCTGTTGGGTACTCAGACAACAGGGGTGTAGCATTAGTTTATAAAAATTCCCTAAGAATTACAACCTACCCCAAACCAGTCCTTTCTATTAGTAAAATTTAATTTTTGCTTATATCCCCTCATATTAGCAATAATAAAACTGTAAGTATTACCATACTTTACATTCCCCCAGGCCACAATATTCCAATTCTTGAAGATTTCTTATTCTGGATAAACCACAATATCTCACAAGAAACCATTATCCTAGGAAACACCAACATTAATTGTCAAAACCTAACTTCCAACTCTCTACTCAACAATATAAATCTGCATAGCTTCACACAATTTATTACAACTCTGTATTTAGGGGACTACCACCTATGTGGTAGTTTGTGGGTACTTTGTTTTTTCCAAAGGGGATGACTATGCACTTTTTGGCATTTAGCTTGAAGCCATGATTTTGACACCAGGTATCTGTCTCAGTGAGACCCTTTTGGAGGATGTCTGTTTCAGCCGGAGAGTCAATTATAGCCCCTAGTTTGCAGTTGTCTGTGAACTTGGTCAGCCATAGTCCTCTTGTGCTTGCCTGTACCTCTGAGAAGTATATGCCGAACAGGAGGGGTCCTAGGACTGAGCCCTGGGGAATCCAACTTATAACCGGTTTAGAATCAAACCTAGCTCCCGCAACTCTCACCATGTGGGTTCTGTCCATGAGCCAGTTGGCAACCGATCTTGTGACATAGGGGTTTATGTTCAGGATGGTGAGCTTGTCTATAATACCAGAATGAGGAATGGTGTCAAAGGCCTTTGTGAGGTCTAGGTAGGATGTGTGTACCACCTTTCCCTCATCTATAGCCTTGGTAACTGTCTCAAAGAAGTCCACCAGGTTTAGGAGACATGATCTGCCCTTAACAACAGGGCTCAGCAGTATAAATCTGCATATCTTCACACAATTTATTACAACTCCTACCCATGGTTTATCCATACTTTCAGAGTCTATCTTAGATTGGATGCTAGTGTTCCACCCTCACAATTACTCAAACTCAGGCACTTTACCTAACATACTAAGTGACCACCTCCCAGCATATAGCCATTGCACTCACATCCAAATAGCCAAAACACAATCCTACAAAACATCTAGGTATCTCACCCACTTTGACCAGAACACATTCATAAACATATTGAAAGCACAAAACTGGGTCCCACTAACAGTTCTTCCCTTAGATGATGCCATAAATTACTTTAACAAACTATTTCTGGAAACTCTAGTCTAGTCCCTATAAAAACCAAATGAACAAAACTAAATCATGCCCCTTGGCTAACAAAACAGATCAAACAAAATCTCCATTACAGAGACTGAGTATGGAAAGAATGGCAAAAAAAAATAAAATAAATAAAAATCAACAAAATGGGCTAACTACAAGCAACTTTGGAATAAAGCCAAGAAACTAGTCATACAAGACAAAAATATGTTTCCTCTAAGCTATCCACCCTAAATAACAACCCCCAAATTTCTGGAAATGTGTCTCCACTCTTCTTAATCCTGGCACCTTACAAAATCCATCTCCCTCACCTGATAAGAACTTGCAACAAATCGCCCATAACCAACACTCATTTTATCACTACCATTCAAAAGCTAATCAAAGACTCATCAACAAACATACACTTAAACTCACAGGACACAAATAGTTCTATGCAGGATAACATCGGCCTCCCTTCCTCAGACTCTTCTAGCAATACTCACACAGCTCCTTCATTTAATATTCAACCAGTACCCACTTTTCTTATACTCAAACTCCTAACCAAACTAAAACCCTGCTCTTTTTCTGCTAATCTGTCTCCTGAGTATTTACAACTTGCAGCAAATGTGATAGCATATCCAGTTAGCACTCATAAATCACTCCATCTCAGAATGTTATATCCCCCAGTTGTGGAAAAAATCTATTATAACTCCATTACATAAAGGAGGAAATTCACACAACCCCTCTATCAGTATAGCTCAATACTCTCTCCATTATCAAAAATCTTAGAAAAATGTGTACGGACTCAACTATTTAAATACCTCTCTGAAAATTATCTTCTTGACCCTACCCAAAATTATTTCTGTCTTGCTCACAACACTATCATACCCCTTTCCTCTTTCACTGATACTGTAAACAAAGCCACTGATGCTGGTTGTGAAGGCTGCCAGCCTAGCTAGCTGGAATTTTGTGAATAATTCCATGTTATTTGTGAATAGTAAAATGATTTGAATGCTTGTCTTACAAATTTAAGAAAACTATATGTTATGTGCATATTAAACTACTAGTGCAGAAGTGTGTGTTGAACTGTATGTTCTGTACTGAGCTTCAAGAATATACCCACATTGTACCCTGCTGGAAAAGAGCAGAAATGTGTATAAACTATATGCCTATACAAATGTATGTTTTGATGCTAAAGGCAGGAACATACAGAGTTAACTTGCAAACCCTCAAGAAAAGCAAAGAGTTTTACAATGGTGTTTATCTTAGCTAGGAGACAGTATGTCTACATCTGGAATTTTTTTCTATTGTCTGGAAATAGAAATAATTACAGGTTTCAAAATGTAGAAGTGTTTTAACTGTTTTATGACTTCCAGTTCTAGGCAAACTTCTGACAGATAAGTATTTTTGACACAGAGGTGCTAAATTTTTAAGTTTTTGTTAGCCTGGGAACTGAAGGCAGAGGTGACAAAGAAAGATGTAATCTGAGATAACCCAGCAGTAATGTTTGATAGTAACTTAAGAACTATCTCAGAGAGTGAGCCTGTACATTTAGTATCTTGTCTTTGGACCTGAAACTTCCATCTTCAACACTTCTCATCTGTATTTGCTTTGCTCTGTAAGTAAGACTTAGATTACAGTGATTTCTCTTAGAGATAGGAACTTAACAAGATTAGTTTAGATCTTTTCTGTATTTATGTGAGACTGTTCTGCAATGTTGTTTTAAAATATTTCCTGTGATTCTGAACTCTGCTGTCACTGTATTGAGTTATTGAGTATTGTCTTGTGCTTTTATTATTTATTACTAAATATATTTAAACATTTTCATTGTAACTGGTTTGTTTAGAGATATTTAAGCTCTTAGAGTACTTACTTACCTTTGAGCCACATATTCTCAACACAATAAAGAAAACTCACTTCAAACTAGGAAAACCCTGACTGATGGGACATCCTCTGCTGGGTATTCAGGCAACAGGGGTGCAGCATTAATTTATAAAAATCTCCTAACAATTACAACCTACCCCAAACCAGTCCCTTATTTTGGTAACATTGAATTTTTGCTTACATCCCTTCATATTAACAATAATAAAACTCTAAGTATTACCATACTTTACATTCCCCCAGGCCACAATATTCCAGTTCTTGAAGATTTCTTATTCTGGATAAACCACAATATCTCACAAGACACCATTATCATAGGAAACACCAACATTAATTGGCAAAACCTAACGTCCAGCTCTCCATTCAAGAGTATAAATCTGTATAGCTTCACACAGTTTATTACAACTCCTACCTATGGTTTAGCCACACTTTCAAAGTTTACCTTAGATTGGATACTAGTGACCCACCCTCACAATTACTCAATCTCAGGAACCTTACCTAACATACTAAGTGACCACCTCCCAGCATATACCCATTGAACTCACATCCAAATAGCCAAAACAAAATTCTACAAAACATCTAGGAATCTCACCTACTTTGACCAGAATACATTCATAAACATATTGAAAGCACAAAACTGGGTCCCACTAGCACTTCTTTCCTTAGATGATGCTGTAACTTGCTTTAACAAACTATTTCTGGAAACAGTAGTCTAGCCTCTATACAAACCAAATGAACTAAACTTAACCATGCCCTTGGCTAAGAAAAGAGATCAAACAAAATCTCCATTATAGAGAATGAGTATGGAAACAATGGCAAAATAAATAAAACACAACAACATGGGCTAACTATAAGCAATTTTGGAATAAAGCCAAGAAACTAGTCATACAAGACAAAAAAATACTTTTCCTCTAATCTATCCACCCTAAATAACAACACCATAATTTCTGGAAATGTGTCTCCACTCTGCTTAATCCTGGCACCTTACAAAACTCATTTCCCTCACCTGATAAGAACCCACAACAAATTGTTAATAACTTCAACACTTATTTTATTAATGCCATTCAAAAGCTAATCAAATACTGGTTTATTTAGATATATTTAAGCTATTAGAGTACTTACATATGTATTTGGTAACACTGTACAGGCCACTCACTTAAATATCCTTAAAAGTCTTGGACACACTTACCATTTGGATAATAGTAACATTGCACAGTAGAACTGGTCACTCTTTTTTAATGGTCTTATAGTAGCTGATAAGTAGAGGTTGGTGGCAGCTGGTAGCACCATATAATCTGGGCAGAAGGGTGCATAGCTAGTGAACCTGTGCTAGCCTTCCCCAGGAGTGTCTGTGTGTTTGTATATAAATCAAATCTCAAAGTGTGCATGTGTGTGTGTGTGTGTGTGTGTGTGTGTGTGTGTGTGTGTGTGTGTGTGTGTGTGTGTGTGTGTGTGGGCTACTTGGTCAGGGACACAAAACACTGGTTGGACAGAGAGGGTTCTGGAAGTTGTGGCTTGATTACTTGGCTGAGATCTTAACCGTATAGCCGTGCCAGTGGGGAGTCTTACTGGGGATCAGGTGAGAGAAGGAGAACCCAGCCCTAGACTGACTGTAATCTCTGTGTGCTCTTAAGGAAAATTGTACTTTACTGTACTTTACTTTGTCTGTACTTGTCATCCTCCCAATGTGCATGTCCCTGGTGCTAGTGGTGAGGACTGAGGATCCTTGATTACTGGGCCAGTGCAGGGGCATCATACTGGTCTCCCTACTTCAGCAATCTTACTGGGTCTACTAAAGGCTTTTTATACAGTTTCACATACTAAACTGCTAAACCAACTAGCAAAGCTAGGATGGTCCCCCTGTTCTCATACTTGTTTCTCCTCTTTCCTAAGCAATAGGTAACAATCAGTCAGATGGCATAATGAACAACCAGAATATCAGGCAAAAAATATAGGAGTCCCACAGGGATCCATTCTATGTCCCCTACTCTTTAAAACATTCATCAAAGATCTTCACAAAGCTTCCCAACAAGGTAGATTCATCCAGTACGCTGATGATTCTACCATCATATCACATCCAATAAATTCTCACACCTCCTTACAGTTACACAAAATGCATCCACAACCATAGAAACATGGCTAAATAATGCACAACTATTGTTAAGCCCCCCCCCCAAAAAAGAAACTTTTACTTTTCTCTACAAAACTACCATATATAGATTTCAAAATCTTTTCACAAGATAACACTGAAATTGTGAATCTGACAAAATTATTAGGCATAACAAAACTCACCTTTGAGACACATATTCTCAACGCAATAAAGAAAACTCACTTCAAACTAGGAAAACATTACTGCCATAGACTCTTCCTAGCCAATCTCTCCAAAACAAAACTGGCTAGTACCTTACTTAGCCCTTCTCTTCTATATGGAAATGCCATTTTTACTAACCTTCATGCATCTCTTAGCAACAAACTCCAATCCTGCTATTACAAAATAGCAAAATTTATTTCAGGAAAGCCTAACTGTTCATACCATTGCCAAGCAATTTCAGGATTGAACTGGCTAGAATTTTCCCACTACCTCAGTTATACCCAACTGACTCTAGCCCACCGATTAATTTTTAAACCAACACCTGCCCAGCACTCCTCTCCATCCTACAAACTTATATTCCAACACGAACTCTTAGATCCTTCAACAAACAGCTTTTAAATGTAACCAAACCTAACAAATGAGCTGGAGAAAGTCTATACTCCCATAGTATTGCTAAACTATGGAATACCTTACTTTCCCACATAACACAAATTGACAGTTTAAAAACCATTAAGTCAGCATTGCAAAGCAATTACCTCAATAACCCCACTTTCCCCTGCAAAACGAACAACAAGCCACCTTAAACCAGTCCCTTACTTAATGTATGTGAAATATCATAAACCATATTCTATACTGGATGGCAACTAAATTACTGTCTTGTACATTGCTGTGCAATTTTTTACATTAGTGTAAACTTTGAATTGTACTGAAATATTTCTCTGCATTTTAATATATGTAATGTGAAATGCTACTTCTATTTCTGTGAAATACCATTTTTTGTTACATATGAGTACTCTATATTAACTTTTTGTGGAGCTTTTCTCCCAAGGCCTCTACTGAAAATGGGTTTCTGACCCAGTGGACTTTCCTGGTCAACAAATGTCAATAAATAAATAAATAAATAAATACATAATAAATAACAGCACAGCAGGTATCTTGCCTTTTTTGGGGAGCTGAAGGAGGAATCCTCCCTTGGTGGAGACAGCAAGACTCCTTTTCCAGTTAAACTAGAAGTTTTAGCTCAGCTGCTGGCTAGTTAGCGCAATATTTCCACTAAGCAGGAACTAGTTGATGTTTTTTCTGTTGGTATCCCATTGAAAACAAAGGCAGTAACTCAGTTTTGTAATTGCTCCAATTTACAGTCAGGTGTTAGTAAAGAAAACATTTTAAAGGAGCTTACTATGAAAGAGGTTACTGAAGGTAGGGTTTTAGAATCTTCCATTCCTCCAGTTGTCAGCTTTCAGGATTTACATATGAGTTTACCCCTAGAGTCCCAAAGAGTACTCTAGGGTACTATAGGTTATTCACCACCTTTCCTTTCTGGCCAGATCTTTGATAAATGATAATATCAGTAGATCAGACACCTAAGTCAAGTATTCAGCTCTGGGGGATGCCACTGATATGAAAAGATTTACTGACCCTTGGCTGCAGACAGACGTTGATTCAGCTTTTCAGTTTCTTTCTATTCAGCCTGAAGATTGGCAGTACTTAGGTACACGTATTAAGTGGGATTTTTTTAATGGATACAGCATTGTCCATGGGGTGCTGAGTGGCTTGCTCCATCTTCAAGAAATTCAGTTTGGTCTTTCTTTGGACATGGCAGCAAAGGGCACCAAAACAATTGTCTGCCCACTACCTGGACAACTGTTGTTGTTTGTTGGAGATGGGGTTTCATGCGCCACCACATACATGCAGCTGTGCTCTAAAGTTGGGGTTCCACTGCTAAAGGGGCCCAAGAAATCCTTAGGGAATTTGGGTTTAGAGATCGATGTTCAAAACTCTACTGTTAGACTTTCATCTGTGAAAATACAAAAGTTGAGGGTGTTTATATACCAATTTCTAAGTTTCAAAAAAGTTGGGATCCTGCAAGCCATGCAACTTTTGGATTTTTCTTAACTTTGCATGCTGGGTGATTTCTCCAGAAAGGCCATATATTCGAGGTCTAGTCTTTTAAAAGGATGTAAGCTTAAACATTATTGGTTAAGAGTAGCTGAAAGATTTGGAGGTTTGTATTATTACACTGTAATAGTATTGTGTATTGGCAAAGGGAATGGGTTTCTGCAGCTGAGTTAGAATTGTTTACAGATTTAGCAGGGGCCTTTGGCATGGAAGCCTGTTTCCAAAATTGATGGTTTTCTTTCCCCGGCTTAATTTTTTTGAGTTCACAGGAACAGAAGGACATTACATTCTTTGTGCTTATGCCCATCAGGATAGCAACTGTCATTTGTGGTGACCTACTCAGTGATAGTAAAGTGTTTTTTTCATTGTGCCAAAATGGCTGTAGTTCAGGTTTTGACCAAAAGAATGGCCAAGTCTATGAGGGTTGAATCATTGTTACTGCAGGTAATTTTGCAAAGTCTTTGTCATTTTCTTTTAAGGCTTTGCATGTCTTAGGCAAAACCAGTATATTATCTGACTGCTTTTCTTGGTTATAGGTTGTGAGATTCAGATAGCTGGTCCCAGAAGCACAAGAAAACCCTGCGACAATTCCAAACATTCTCTGGATGCTTGATGAAGAGTAACATCTCAGCTGATCTTCCATTCTTGGTCAGCTAGTGCAAAAGGGCTTTTGGGTCCTGGATGGCCTCCTTACACCAGTTTTTAAAAGAAATACTTCTAAGTTTCAGAATTGGTGCCTTTTCGTTGTTTGTCAGTTTTTGGTCTCCAGGTACAGTATGTATGTAACAAAGCAGTTAAGATTCTTCATGATAACTGCTGGCACTTAGTTTTTTGGGTGAAAACGGCAAAGGGATTGGCAGATTTTACCAAGGATTGGTTGGTATCCAGAATGGTGTTAGGCTGTGAAAATACTCTGGGTCTCCTCACAAATTACCATCAACTTATTAACAGAAGCTTGTTATTGGTCATTTTTGATTGTATTTAAAAGTTAATTCCAAGTTAGTCCTTCTATGCCACCTATATTACATTAGTTACCTAGATGTACTAGGTGGTATTCAGAATAGGTGAGCTTCTGCTTCTTGTAACTTGGGGAAATGTCTGTCTCCTTGTCAACACTGTCTTTATCTGGCTCTGATGATCTGACAAGGACCAACAGTCTTTGATGTCACTTACGTAAACTGAATATGTCTGTTTCCTTATTACTGTGTCTAGTTTGGTGGGGCAGGACTCTTTTTCATTTGCATCTCCCTTTTACACACTTGTAGTTAGTTTCTTAAGAACACCAGAATAGAAATATCTCCTCCAGAATGTTTTGTGCTGTACTTCATAAAGTGCTAAATGTCCAGAAAATTGCCTGACCTGGGTATATCATCTCATCTTTCCATATTGGTAGAACTACTGACCTGGCCTGGGAGGTCCAGTCGACTAAGGTCATAAAGAAGATTGGGCATTGGTCTTCTAATGTCTTTTTGAAATACATTAGATAGGTATTCCTAGATAGTAATATATATTTCTTTTTCAGGTGTGGTATATGTGGTTTTATTTGGTCACCCCCATATTTTACTAGCAGCCAAGACAGCATCAGTTTAGCCCAATTGTCTCAGTTTAGGTTTAGATTAATTTTCTGTCAAAGAGGTCAGCCAGGGTTACCCAGGTTTGCAATGTTTATAGTTTTTACCTGAATTTCAAGAGCTGATTCATCAGATTGGGAAACCACATTTAATATTATTTCACTTAGGGGGTAACAACTCTGGACTTTTGCCTAAAC
>NC_056740.1:107156580-107339080 GCF_019279795.1 Protopterus annectens | reverse complement strand
CTGAAATTGCCAAGACCACAATACCAAAAGTGCACTACTTTAGTCTGTCGAAACTCACTACAAAGAACAATGATCACACTTCTGGCACCCTGGAGAACAACAGCTGCAGTGTTTGTTTTTCTTTAAAGAACTACCAGCTGCAGATGTTGCACAACACTCGATGGTTCTGAATGGAGATCACACTACAGTGAGGATTGAGAAATTTATCCTTTTCCATACTGTAGTGCAATCTTGGAGTTGGTATATATAATTTGCGGGGGGTGCAGGGGGTCTTGCCCCTCCTGCATCAACATCTATAAAGGCTCATTTTTTAGTTTAAATTTATTTAGTTTTGGAGTTTGTTGCAGTGGGTTTCTGTAGAGTAAGGTTCGATGTAGTGCAGTTTCGGTATTGTGGTTTTGGCGATTTCAGTTTCGGTAATTTGGAAGTTTGGTGATGTCTTGTATGTCATGTAGACCCATATATATATAAATATATAAATATATATATATATATATATATATATATATATATATATATATATATATATATATATGGGTCTACCTGACAATGCCGACGATGAGAACATCCGACACCAGATGATCGAAAAAACTGAGATGACCGATGGATGAAAACCCCGATGCTGAGAACACCAACATGTAAAAAGGCTGTGTAAGTATGCGGTAGTGATGGACATTAGGGTGAGGGTGCAAGTAAGGTAAGTGTGCGATATTGACGGACTCTAGGGATAGGGGTCAGTTAAGTGAGTTAGGGTTAGGGCGCGGGTTAGGTGAGTGTGCGATAGTGACAGTCTTTAGGGTTAGGGGTGGGTTAAGTGAGTTAGGGTTAGGGCGCGGGTTAGGTGAGTGTGCGATAGTGACAGTCTTTAGGGTTAGGGGCGGGTTAAGTGAGTTAAGGTTAGGGCGCGGGTTAGGTGAGTGTGCGATAGTGACAGTCTTTAGGGTTAGGGGCGGGTTAAGTGAGTTAGGGTTAGGGTGCGGGTTAGGTGAGTGTGCGATAGTGACAGTCTGTAGGGTTACGGGTGGGTTAAGTGAGTTAGGGTTAGGGCATGGGTTGAGTGTGCGATAGTGACGGACCTTAGGGTTAGGGTTTGGGTTAAGGTTATAGATAGTTGTGTATGTAAGGTTTAGTGTGGGTTTGTAAGGATTTTGGTGTGCTTGTGTTGTGTTTGTGTTTTTTGGACAGGGGACTTGTTTTGTTTGTTGATTGTCAGGATTGTGGTGTGTCGGGCATGTGAGGTTTCGTGTTTGTGAACTTTCGGTTATGTGGTGTCGGTGATTTCGTTGTCGGTGTTGTAGTGCGTTGATGTTGTCAGGTAGACATATATATATATATATATATATATATATATATATATATATATATATATATATATATATATATATATATATGTAGAGAGAGAGAGATAGTTTTAGCCCGGGTTAATTTAATTAAACATAAGCTTGCTTATATTTCAAAATAAGCTTTATACTCTTCATAGTATTTAGTCCTCGTGGTGAATCAAATATGAAATAATTAATCCTCTTATACGCAGCTAGTTCCGTCCTGTTCATCAGATCCCCCCTCACTTTCTTGTATGAACTTTTTGGAGTATTCTAAACTTCAATGTATGATCATTACCTTGCTGTGTAATATGTTTGCTTAATATATTTATATCAACATACCTACATATATCAGATAAGTGACAGCCTATCCTTTCCTTGAATTTTTAGTTCATTTTCCCTATATAAAAACAATTACATTTCATGCAATTAGCAAAAGCTTTAACGTTTTCTGTGTAAGAAGTCACAAATACATTGAATATGAATTCATGTTTCCTAATAGGATGTACATTTTCATTATCCAAGTTAATATAATTACGATAGACAAAATTATTGTGGTATTGTGACATTCTTATTAATGAAGCTGTCTTTAGGTTTGAGAAAATGCCTGCTCTGTATAGCATAAGTGCTGTTTCAATTTTATTTTTCTATTTTGTATACAAACCTTGGCTTATTGCCAACTATTTTTTTAATTTCTGGATCTGAATTTAAAGTAGTCTAATTCTTATGTATAATATTTCTAATTTGAGTAGTATGTCTATTAAACTTAGTAATATATCCCAAAGAATAATATTTATATTCCTTATTAATACTAGAAGCATTATTAATAAAAATAGGGTTTGCCTAATCTTTCTCGTTCTGAAATCATAAACTCCATATTGTTCTTTATTAGCTCGGAATCATATCTAATCTGAAAGTCAGTGGCCATAATCTCTGACGCACAAAAAAAAAAAATCTCATTTGATGTATTCAGCCTAGTGGCCCTCAAAACTGACTTTTAACCACACTTTTATGGGCATATGAAGGGTGCATACTGTGCGAGTGTACATACCTGGAAGTTTGAACATTTTTCCTATGTATTGTAATATCAAAACTTCCATCTCTAAACATAACAGTAATGTCTAAAAAGTTGATTTTATCAGAAGAATAATTCAAGTCAAAAGTAAAGAAGTCAGTAGTCCTCTCTAAATTATTTACAAATATTTTAAGAGAATCAGTGCTACCAACGCAGATTAGAAATATATTGTCCATAAAACATTTATAAAAAACTAAATGTTCATTTGCATTGACATCTATAGTATTCTTACTAAATATATTCAATTCTTCCCATCTGTAAAGAACTAGATTTGCATAACTATTTGTAACTGGGGTGCCCATTGCTACACCCAGATATTGATGGAAGAATTCATCATTAAATATACAAATGTTTTTATTAAGAACGATGTCTAGTATAGAATAACACATTTCTATTTTCACAGACAGAAAATCACTATGGGTGCATATTATACAAAATTCATTTGGAATGACAGTAAACAATGACTTAATGTCTATAGTGTTTAAGACAGTTTCATTTAATGGTCTACCTTGGGACCAACTGTATCAGGCATTTAGAAAATCATTGGTATATTTCATATAGCTCTTACTTTAACATAATAAAATATGTAACTGACTTTCTAAATATTAAGATATGACCATAGTTATCCATTGGTTCCGAGTGACATAGGTCTCATAGGTGGCACAGTCTCATTTTTATGGACCTTAGGCAATCTGTACAGGGCTGGAGTAACAGGATTAGCAAGGTACAAATAACTATACAGATCAGGATAAATGGACATTTCCATCAATAGTCATATAAATAAAATTTAACTCCATATTATACCATTTACATAGGTCATATCTACATTTCTCAATGTATCGGAGTCGTATAATATCCCATGCATCCAATTAGTATATTTCTCACTATCCATTATCACTATTCTTTCATCTTTATCAACTTGTTTGATAACAATTCCTTCCATGGTACATAATTTATATAAAACTCTTCTTTCATCATAGCTAAGTTTATAAAATGCATTCTTTTTACACTCAAAAAATTGATTATAAATTTCTTGTTCACATAAATTGTAAAAAGGTTTGAGAGTATGCGTGTTAACTTGAATAAAAGTGCTAGATTTTTTTACCTTATAATCTGTTGTTAAGATATCATTCTTAAACAATAATTTGAAGTCTAAATTAAGCACAAAGAGACTTAACTCTGTCAATGCATCATGAACATTTCTATCTGTTGAATGAATGAATGTTGATCCCCTGTCTAAGAGTGAAAGTTCAACGTTACTAAAAGAAAATTTAGATAAATTAACAGCAGTAAATCCTGTTTCTATTATTTCTTTATTGTTTTGCTTCTTGTTGGTCCTACCTGTGTGGTGGTTAACGGTCCCATTTAAGATTTGTTAAATGCATAGGAGGGGAGTTAAATAGTAAGAGAGAATGTGAAAAAGCGAGAAAGAAGCAGTATATCTAGATGATGTGAGGTCAGGATGAGAAAGAAAACATGAGCAGAACACAGAGGAAATCCAGGGGGAGACTTGGGTGCAGTAGGAGCCACCATAGAATCCTTTGTCTCAGCTCCATTTCACTTAACACTGTCCTTGTTGATGGTAAGTCAAATATCTCACTTGTATATAGTTAGTAATGTAGTTACAACGAATGTGTACCTAATGTGGCAGTCTGTGGATGAAAGCGAGAACCACATCTTTTTGATTACAGGTAATGGTCATTGACTTGCTATAATTGCGACACACACTAGTCCAGTTAACATTACTAAATCAGTTGCTTCCTGCAGCCACCCTCCACTTGGTTTGAAGTCTCCAACCACTACTGATCTCATTCTACTGACTTTCTACAAGCTCCTCCCTATATTCTGGCACATTCATATTATACAATAAATTCAACATTAGTGCTATGATATATATTACTGATATAGCATATGATGCTGTTGCTGTTTTAAACCATCCTTTTGAACTGTCAATTCTTTCCTCATATTTCTGTGTGTTTTTTATTTTTTTTTTTATTTAACATTTGTTGACTGGGAAAGTCCGACTTGAAATTAAGCCAATTTTCAGTGGGGGCCCAGGGAGAAACACTCCAGACGCATGTCTTTGTAACGTGGAAGGAAACCAGAGCACCCGGAGGAAACCCACATGAACACAAGGAGGACATGCAGACTCCGCACAGCAGGCACTCCAGCCAAGAATCAAACCGGATAACCTCTTGCCGTGAGGCAACAATGCTACTGCTGCACCACTGCGCCACGTTTGTAACATCTTAGGTTGACTACTGAACAGCATGAAACATAACCTTGCTGGCCCTTTAGGATCCTTGTTCAACCATAGCCTCCAAACTGGATTCATGAAAATTGAGTTATAACAACAGTTGCTCCTCTGCATAAAGAGGGTTGGTATCTACTAAACTGGATAATTACAGACCAATATATAAGTCTGACTAGTCTCATATTTAAGGCCATAGAAAGAGTTACCATGAATATTACAAACTAGGACAGAAAATCTTCGGAAACTGGATCCAACACAATTTAGATTTGTCAATGGCAGATCATGCATGTTCAGTCAGTTGGACTTCTTCGAGTTAGTCACAAAGTTATGGACTAGGACAAAATAGTACACACTGCCTATCTTGATCTATCCAAGGCACTAGACAATATTCCTCATTCTGGTATTGCTGACAAACTCATGTAAATGGGAGTAAATTCCTATGTCACCCATTGGATAGCCCACTGGCTCACAGACAGTACAAAGGAAGTCAGGAGAGGTGGACTCATCTTCCAAAAAAAGGCCAGTCACCAGAAGAGTCCCTCAGTGCTCAGTGCTGGGGACTGATCCATATCTACTTTTCAAAAGTCAAACCTAACATTTAAGGCCTTTAGTTGACCAAGGTTGTTGATGACTGCAAGCTTAATGTGATTATAGAGCATACCTTTCAATATCTTAGTACAAGAAATCTGGACAAAACCTCAATTAATGGGGGCCAAAGGCCCGAAAGTAGGGTCAGATTTTTTTATATTGCTCTTATAAATTTAGAAAGTTGCTAGAATAACATGATTTGTTTTAAAATACATTTCATGAAGAGCATGAATTCTGAAACTTAAAAGGACTCAACTTCCAAAAAAAGGCCAGTCACCAGAAGTGTCCCTCAGTGCTCAGTGCTGTGGACTGATCCATATCTACTTTTCAAAAGTCAAACCTAACATTTAAGGCCTCTAGTTGACCAAGGTTGTTGATGACTGCAAGCTTAATGTGATTATAGAGCATACCTTTCAATATCTTAGTACAAGAAATCTGGACAAAACCTGAAATAATGGGTGCCAAAGGCCCAAAAGTAGGGTCAGATTTTTTATATTGCTCTTATAAACTTAGAAAGTTGCTAGAATAACATGATTTGTTTTAAAATATATTTCATGAAGTGTATGAATTCTGAAACTTAAATGTATATCATTATTAAGTGGCATCAATCCTAATTGATTTGCCAGAAAATCCCACATTTTATGAGGTGCAGTCCAAAATATGAGACAAAAATCTGGTCATTCTGCACGAGATCTGAACAGCTGAGAAGTATGTTATAAAGTCCACCATAGACACGAATAACCTCCAAGAGGGTTTACTGCAAACTAATATCTTGTGCCAGAGCCATGGTCTAAAACTGAATGCCAAAAAATGCATAATAGTGTATTTAGGAAAGTCAGCCTTCATGGGAATTACCACATAGACAGTACACCACTAAGAGTAGACCTAGTGGTTATGGACTTGGAAACATATGTAGACAGTGATCTGGCCTTTGACTACCATGTGTCTACTGTTGTAAGGAAATCATTCTATATTGTGTAATTCATTGTATAATATATACCGAAGAGTATGGCATCCTGGTCCAACAATGTCATTATCATGCTGTGCTCAGCCCTCATTAAACTAATCTTAGAGTACTATGCTCCTTTCAGTAAGTACCTTACTAGGCATATACAACAACTAGAATGCCCACAGAGGTTCCTTACAAAAAGAATACAAGGTGTAAACCACACAGATTATTCAAACTGCTTTAAAGCCCTACCTCTATATTCAGTCTCCAACAGACCACGAATAGGTTATCCGTGCCTAGCTTAGAAGGTATCATCTGATCCAGTACTGTGAGATTCAATGCACATCAACAAGTCTGAAAGTATTACAAATACCTGATCCAAGGACATAAAAATCATTTGTAACATAAACAAAACATCTTGGAGACACAGATATGGGTCTCAGAAACTGCCCATGCTTTGGAACAGGCTTTTCATCCATCTGAAATAGAGTTTGTCCCTCAGTGTATTCAAATGCAACCTGGACCAATAGATGAGAAATAGAAAATTTACCACTGACTTGTACCTATCTCACTTTTGGATAGAGGCAGAGTGTAAATGCTCAACCAACTGAATATACCTATAGGCCACTCTGTAATTTATCCTATCATTTATACATGGGAATATATGAGTAGGCTTAAAAAGGTCTCTTTGAGGCTGTTAGCCTAAGAATCACCTATGAACCTATTGCTGTTTTATCATGCTAATGAATGTAGATTGTCTTGGATAGAGCTGTAGCTTGTTAAATGTTTGATTTTTGTTTACAGTAACCCATTAGTGATGTAGGTTTTGCAGTTTGCATCACCTACAGTACCCTATCTGCTTATCTCTTAATATATGACTATTACCTTCATCCTTTGCTTCCACAGTCCTCCTCTTCTTGCTTGTTCTTTAGCATTCTGTTCTTTTAAAACCCCTTTCCCTCATTAGTATTACTTTTCACCCTTTTCCCTATCTTTTCCTAGTTTATCTGTCTTGTCTATGGTTTATCAAAGATGCCTAAAGGTAGGGATATTCATGCTGTCTAGGGTTTGATTGGTCAGTCACTGCTTACCAGTCATGAGATTCCAAGCAAGATGCTTAACCACACAGCGTTCCTGGGTAACCCTCTGAAAAGGAATTTTCTGCCTAGTGGATTTACCTGTTTTTTTTTTTTTTAATCAATCAATATATAAAAATAAGTTTCCCCCCTTTTATGCTTATCACCCACTGTCCTCTTCTTCTCTCGAATGCCACTATTATCAGCAGTCTCTGCTAACCTCAATCTGTTCATCTGTTTTTCTCATTTCCTTTATCTACATATGAAGATTTACTTTTTATAAGAGATGCTGATTTGAAAAATACCCAAGGGTGTCATGAGCACTGTGAGAATTATCACCCTCTGGAAATGAATCAATGGCAAGCAAAACCCACTAAAAATAGAATTAAACTACTGTTAATGCAAAACTCCAAAAGGAGTTGTTAACCCAGTGTTGCTAAAGCAGGATCCACATATGATGAACTGGTTAAAAACCCTGTATTCTGTAACTTGATCCATCAGGTGAATAATAAAATGAGGTTTCAGGTAGGTGTGCTGTTGAAGAGAGATTCTTCTGCTGGTCTTCCTTGCAACCCTAAGGGAAATAAAAAAGCTAGTAAAAGCTAGAAGACAAATCTCAGGAGCCAGATATTTCACTTCTTAGTCTTTATTGGTCCCACTATGTAGAGCTACCCACACAACTAATGTACCGTAGATGAAAGCACATTAGAAGAAAACTCACCACCTCAGGAGGAATTTTTTGACTACTTCACTTAGTAGATATTATGTTTAATTGTAATGACTTAATCACTACTAGCACGAAAAGCATTAATTAACTCCAGTCTTTTTTGTGACAAAAATTTACTTTGTTAAAGATAACCAGGAGGCATAGCTTTGATGTCACTCCTCCACTTCACTGGGTACTCCCCCAAAGAAGGACATCCCCAGGAATAGTCAGAGCAGAAACACGACCCCTCCAGAAACATTTAAAAAATTTGGTTCTTAGCCACATGTAACCCAGACAGTGCATGTCTGCTTTGATGACCGATATAGACTAAGAAGAAAAAGATCTGACTCCTGAGATTTGTTTTCTAGCTTTTACTAGCTTTTGTACTCCAATTAGGAACATGAGGAGGGCCATCAGAAGAAGCTCTCTTCAAAAACTCACCTAGCTGAAACCTCATTTTATTCTTCAACTGACGGATCGAGTTACAGAATATTGGAATTTTTAACCAGCTCATTATAGGTGCATCCTGCTTTAGCAACTGTGGGTAAGCAAAGTTTTTGGACTTTTTTTTAGGAGTTGTTTTTTTCTGTTTTTAGTACTTTTTAAAATAAGAACAACATTTTGAACAGGGATAAATGCAGTACTGTAGCCAGAATCGTATAAATTACAACAAAAATGGCGCTGGTCAGGGGAAAGGGTGCCAATCTTTAAAAGCATCAGCCTGATGGCTATAGCAGGGTAAATCAGTATCTATCAAATCAGTTGAGCTTTACACTTTTGTAGCCTTTCAGTAATGTAATTTTACTTGTATAAGCAGTGTTAAAATGTCAACAATGTCACCTGATAATAAACAACTATGTTTACTTAAAGTGTATGGAGAGTGTAGAAGTGTTTCTACTCAAACTCTCTGATCTATGCAAGTGTTCCTTACTGTGAATTAATATATTGCATATTATGGTACTCCCCACACCATGTATCAGATAGGAGTAATGAATTATGGCATGTACATATTCACAGTTTACAAATATTACAAGTTATCCTTATGAAAGATCAATTTCTACACATTATAGGACTTCCAGGAAAGGATCCCCTAATAATCATATGCACTAGCTTTGGAGAACCACTGGTCCACATTTATTAAAATACAGTATTTTCTTACTCTTTATATTAATTGTCTCACATTACACTTACACTTGCCCTATATTTCCCCACTTCTCAGATGTCCTTCTTTTCCTGTAAATCTTGCTTGACTGCACCATCAGTGTATCGCCATCTGCTGGTGTACATTTGCCATTGTTCATAAGCCTCATAGATTGTTCCCTGTCTTCTATATTTTCCACAGCCTCCTGACTCCCGTTTCCTCTCATTAACTTCAGTCTTTGTCAAGCACCATATCCTGTTCTTCCTCCCTAGTTTTGCTTGCTATAAGTCAACATACTCTGGACTCCAGTTCTACCAATCTTCTTGGTTTCTGCTTTAGTAATCTCAGTATTATATCACCTACCCACTGTTTTCACTTCAGACAATCTGTCTCCCTGTACTTGACCATTTCACCTTCTATTCATGTTATATAACATATCACCTGTCTTTATTATTCATCTGAAAATCATTTGTGGGACATGGAAATTCATTTTTGATCCATCCACAACTCTTTTTTTCCCCACATTTTCCCTTGTGGTCAGGGTGTCACCTCAACAGTGAAAATCATCTAGTGCCAATGTTTACTCTGCTGGGAAGCTAGCCCTGCCGTGGCAGTTCTTCCATACCTCACACACTCACATGCAGTCACACCTATGGCAAATTAATAGCGTCTCACCATCTACAGCTTGCCTTTGGAATGTGGGAGGAAAGAGGAGCACCCACAGAAAATCCAAGTAAACACAAGGAGGACATGCACACTCCCAACAGAAGGCACCTCAGATGAAAATTGAACTGGAGGGCCTCTTATGGTAAGGTGACAATGCTACCCATTATGCCATCTTGTCACAAATGGAAGTTCCTTTTGTGACCATTTATTAGTTTTGCAATGTTAACAAATTGCATCATTATAAAGGAGACTGATGAACCTGGGGAAGAAAATAGCAAACCAGATTAATAGAGCATCTTAAGAAAAAAAGCAACTTTATAAGCAGGTCAACTTTGCTGGATTCCAAATTCAAATTCAGACATAAGCTGATATGTATTATTAGCTATAACTTAATGCTACTTTTTTGACATTCACATAGGGGTCAATTTATTGGTATTATTCCTTATTTCAGTCAGAACTTATCCTAGCATAGAAAGTAATGTAAATTAAAAAACAATTCTGAATAAATATTCAAAATCTAAATATGTAGTAAACAGTACAAGTATGAAAAGCATATATTTCTCCTTATACCTAGACTCATTTCAAGTGCTTTTGCTAACAAACATTTTCAGATATGTAAAAGAAGCAGTTGTTAAAGCACTTTTTTGTTCACTCGTAGTAAACATCTCTGCATTTTATGTACATTGTAGATTTTGCCATGTCCATGAGTGTGACGAAATTGATGTGGAGCCAAGAATGCAGGAAAAGCTGGACTTATAGACTGAATCCTGGGAAAATAAGGCATTTAAAACATAATTTAAGTTACAACTTAACAAAAGTGATTATACAGTATTATAGAACAGTTACCCTTATGAACTGCTAGGTAGTATAATGGAGCAGTTAGTCTTACTGCCTCAAGTGCATGGTTCTCCAGTGAATTTCTTATATAGGGTGACATCTATGTGGGGTCAGTATATCATTCCTGCATCTGTGTAGGTTATCAATTTCTTCCAACATCTCCAAGACTTTCATATGCTAATTGGTGTCTTCCAAATTGCCTGTAGTTGAGGGGGAGCTCCAGTTTCTTCTCACATTTCAAAGACTTGCAAACACTAATTGTAAGTCCTCCAAACTGCCTATAATGTGTTTGCATGTCTCAGTATGTGTATGTGTGTGTGTGTGTGTGTGTGTGTGTGTGTGTGTGTGTGTGTGTGTGTGTGTGTAAATGCACTGGGTTTGGCCCCTCTAAGGATTAAACAACCTTGCAATTGGTTGTTGCTCCTATCATGATTAGTTTTTTGCCTTTCACATCCTGACTGCTGGAATGGGACAAGCTCTGGCTATCTCATGATCTTCTGATACATTTTGAAAGCTGTTGATGAATAGATGGATTAATAGGTTATGATATTCTTTATAAATTTCTAGATTGTGATATATCTTGTTCTGAGATAATATGTTTACAGTTTAATTTTTTTATCTTGATTATAAAAAAATGGGATATATGCATATTTACATGATGAAATAGTAGGAAATGCCTCTCTGTATAAAATACACATTAATAAAATATTGTTTTGCATTTCTAGTACATTTCTATATATCTGCTGCCTTATTATTATTATTATTATTATTATTATTGAATCCCATGTGCAACATATCTATATATTATTATATGCTCTAAAGCTTTGCAACAACATGTGAATAATTAAGCTGAAATAAGGCATAACCTTAAGAGTGGCCACGGGTACAATTGTAGCACCTACTTATGCTAATTTTGTTTTAAGTTGGTGAGATGAGAATATTTTACTCACCATACCTTTTGGTCAGCAGTTAACTCAACACAAGAGGTTTGCCAGTTATCTTTATTTTTTCTTGTTGAAAGGGACTAGAGTTGAATGTGTTGGGTTTATACAGTGTCTTAATGATTGTACCTCTACTATGGGCATTGAAAGTCTGACAATCAATTATTTAAAATTAGATATTACTATCTTGCTGAATATTAACAAAGAAAGGTTTGACAGTACATTATATAGGAAAATACTTTTGTTAATAATAATTTGCATTTTATTAGTTGTCACCAGTATCATATGAAAAAATATCCTCGGGGACAAATTATTTGTGCATCTAGACTGACTAGCATGTATGAAGATATTATGGGTAAACTAAGCCATATTAAAGATTTATTCTTAGAGAGAGACCATATATGTTGGATTTTTGTTTTCAGGATACCAGGAAATAATGGAAAAGAGTCATGAAAAATCCCTCTCACTATTCATAAAGGGTTGGTTTATAATAACTTAGTAGTTGTAAAATCAGGTCATTTAGCTTAGAAATAACAGGTGATAGTGAAAATATCAAAAAGTGTTTTGCTGAATAATTGGAAAACTTTGTCAGGGATTTCTAATTTAATTAATATTATTGTTAACAAGCCTGAACTTGTTTATAAAAGAAGTATACATCTTAAAGAAATGCTATAAAAAGACAGCACATATATTTATAGACCCATCACTGATAAAAAAATAGTGTCTACAAGTGTAATAGCTGTAAGAATTTGATAGAAGGATCTCAGGTAGGTCTTAGGCATTTGGATTACTAGATTTACCTATTATAATTGTGATTCAGCTAGCATAGTATATGCTGCCTTTTGTTCTAAATGTCCTATTGTTATGCAGGGATGACCACTAGGAGGTTTTCAAACTATATTAAGGAACATTATTATGCAGTGAAGGTAAAAATAACAAAACTGCTCTTTATAAGCACATCAAGGATATTTGCGGATGCAATAAGTTTTAAATCTCACTACTTAATTGCAAATTTGTGGTTTTGTAGTAGTGCTGGGGACTTTAAGAATAAATCAGAGGTGCGGGAAACAAAGTGGCAGATATGGCTATATGCTGAAAAGTTCCCTGGTTTAAATGAGTTGGTAAACATTAAATGTTTTGCCTGCTTTTAAACTAAAGAAGAAGTATTATTAATAGGTTTGTGTCAAGTAAGTTATATCATGTGACTATGATGTTTGTTATATGAGGAGAGAGTAACTTCAGATGTGTATGCTGTAGAAATTTGTTTGTATTTTAACATGAAAGTGCTTAATTATTTTATTTAAATAGCTATATTTTTGATTTTTCACCTTTTCTTGGTTTTTTTTTGTTTCTTTTGTTTTTTTATTTGTTCAGCTTTTGTCAGATTTATTTTTTGCTTGCTGCACTGCTTTAACTGTCTTTAATTCATCATCCTAGCCCTTATCCATTGTAACTCATTCCTCCTTTACCACCCAACTATCCTTTAATATCTGAATTTCTATCCTTCTCTCCATATTTTCTCTTTGTCCATCTATACTTCATTTCCCATGATTTGTCTTTGCAACCCTTTCTGTCTCATGCATCCTCCTTCAAGTCTTCTGTGCATTTGATTCTATTCTTAGTGCATATCCTTTTCATATCTCTTGCAGCAACAACCTTAATTCCTGTAGTTGTCTTGTTTTAATGTATCTATCAAATGTTACCATTTTTACCCTGTCCTTCAGAAGTCTCTGGCCCTTTTACCTCAGCAAATGGTGGATGTTGCTTGCCTATGCCTCTATCAGGGAGTTTAGCTGTCTGCATGGGTTCATAGGTTCATAGGTTAGAAGTAGGCTAGTTACTCTTTTGGGCCATTTTAAGCCTAGCTAATTTCCATTTTTTCTCCTCAAAAGCACATATCCAATTTGTTTATAGATTGGCCTTAGCCATCCCATGGCTAAAAATGATATATTACCCTTAATGAGAATAAAGGGATCACACCATAAATAATTTGAGTAGACTCATGTATGGGATAAACTATTTAGGAGTTGCATCTGTGAATTAGTAGTACAAAGGGTAGTCTTGGGATAAATGTTTCTGTTTCCCATCCATAGATATAAATTCCACTTGAAAATGGACAGAGATGAACTTTGTTTTATGTGAATGGAGAGTCTGTTCCATAGCAATGATATCCTCTGCGAAATATATCTGTACATCCAAACCATTCTGTTGATTCCAAGATCCCAGATAGGGTTTAGATCCTTAGAATATTTCTGATGCTAATTGACTTGCTGATGTGTAATAAATCCATCAGCAGTAGGTCTTAGAATGCCTTGTATGCCAGACGCTAGTCACCTCTTAGCAATCTAGGATACCATGTATAATGACAGGGCTTTCAGTTGGCCCATGTTGGACATGTTGTTTAGGCCTTTTATTGTTTTAGTAAGGTACCTCTGTGGGTGTGCCAGTTGTTGCATGTGTCTGGACAGATACATGCCAAAAGGGGCAGTATATTCAATGACTGACCTAATGAGAGCTGAGTAAAAGAGACCAAAGACATTCTTAGATCCATATACAATCCCTTTGTTTATAAGCTGTGCAATATAGAAGGTCTTTCTTACAACAATAGATACATGTTGGTCAAAAGTTAGGTCACTGTCCATGTAAGTGCCCACATCTCTTAGGGGCATATTGTCAATGTGGTAGTTCCCTGCGATAGATGACTTCCCAAAGGATGCAGTAATGCATTTTTTGGCATTTCGTTTCAGATCATCAGTTTGATGCTAGTTATTTATTTGAGACAAACCTTCCTCCAGTATGGCTAATTAATTTGGGGATTCAAGTTCTAGCCAGCTCTATTTTTCTGAGAACAATACAGTCATATGTTTTGGAGTTTAGGTAAGTACCACATTGGATGATTTTGTTATAGCTGTATTTTAGTTTGCGCAGCTGGCCAGGCTCTGTATATATGAAGAATCAGGAAGCATACATTAGAATATCTTTCTATACTCATATGTATTTGGTACCTAAAAGCTTTTGAATATTAATCTTTAAATGTTTAGATTTTTTTACTATTTAATTATGCAATTGTTAATAAATCAGTCATGTGATTTAATGTTGGTTATATAAGGAAATTAAATTGTTTTAGTGTCAGCTTTGAAGAAGTTCTAATAAAGAGTGAAAGTGTTTACCTGTTTCACTTTGTCAAGAGAATTATTAAAAAATGTTGAGTCCACTAGCCTGTTTTAAGTTCCCACAAACCTTGAATGAATTTTTAGTTGTCTTTGTGGCATTTGGGTCACTTTTGTTGTAAATCATTAGAATGTGTAATAGAAGGGAGATCACAGTGGCAATTCTAATTTGATTAATGAAGTACGGTTTAGCCATGTATAGCAGGCTAAGTTTTGGGTTGGTATTTTAGATGATCAATAGGAATGTGATGATCAGATTTTTGTTTTCATCAATGATCACTGCTTGTTTTGTACATCTAACTTACTCATTCTTGTTATTGGTAGAGAAAGTTATGTTTAGCAGCAGTGATGACTGCCAGCTGAAGCTGTAAAGTATCATTTTTGTTTGCTTTTTTTTGTCTTCCTCAAATTTTTTTTTTATTTTCCAGATACATTTGAATTAATTCCATAGTATTTATACATAACATCTTAAATAACTATGTACACTAGTTACATTAGCCTGACACTATAACAGATCTTAATGTATACAGTTACTTTATAAGTATGTCCAATCCATTATCAGAGTGTCTGATCAATTATTGTATAGTTTCAATCAATGATAAGACTTTTCCCCAAGAGTTGTTGATAAATGGATTTGGATAAATTCTTAGTTCTTTAATTTTAATTTCCAATTCTTCAGTAGGCTGTAGAAGTCTTCCAAAGTTGGTATTGTGTTTGTATTCCATCTTCTTGTTATTCACTTCCTCGAAATTGCACGTATAGTCCATACTAGATACATGTTTCACCTATTCAAATGAGGACGTTTGTTCACATTTAATAATACAAGAGCTTTAGTTAAATAAAATGATACATTAAATAAAGCTTGAAGAAAGTTATTAGTACCATTCCAAAATGGCTTAATTTTAACACAATCAAAGAAAATGTGGTTCCAATCTGCATTGTGTACTTGCTCACATCTCCAACATATTCCTTTTATGGAAGAACTAATTTTAGTGATTCTGTCTGGGGTTAAGAATGCTCTGTGCAAGCATTTCCAATTAAAAATTTTCCAGTATTGTGAAAAGGATGTATATTTATTGATAATAAGATATTTGTTGTAATATCTTCAGTTAACTGCATTGAGTGACCTTTTGTTATATATTTCCAATATGAGGTTTTGGGTGTTTTATAGTTTATCAATATTTTGTAAAATTTTGAAATACTGTTTCCCATGTCAAAGTCACTATATATGATTTCATATATGTATTTCTAAATTTAGGTATCTCTTTAAATGAAGAATTGTTAATTATGCTACTTAAATCTTAGAAACATGACAGAATACTATGTAAAGTTAGCCAGTCCTGTTGTGGAATTTTGTATGTTGTTTTTATTACTTGAATATCTAAAACTTTTAATTTTTTGATACATTGGAGCCAACAAACAAATCCTTTCTGTTCCCAGGAATTAAAATGTTATCTATATATTTTATGTGGAAAGTTCTTTGTGGCTATAAATGGTGTTAAAAGATCAAACCAGATTTTTAAATCTATATTTGCATTAATAATTTTCCTAAATGAGTCAATGTAATAATTAATCATATGAGTTTTAGTGGGCTTAGTTATGTTGTATTGCATACTGATACATAATATGTGCCATGGCAAATTGTTTTTATCTGTTATTTGAAATTTATTTGTAAATCAAATTCATTTATTTATATTACAGTTAGTAATTATTTCCAATTTGCAGAGTAATTTGGACATCCAATCTGAGATTGTTTTAGATATTGATGATTTATATATGTTTCTGTATCAGGAAAGTTTAATCCTCCCTGTTTCCATGGTCTGATATGATGTATTAAAGCTATTCTGTTTCTTTTGGGAAACCATAATAATTTTATTAGGCATGAGTTTATTTCTTTAAGTATATTCATTTCTGGTAACAGCTATATTGCCAAAACTATATATAGGACCTTGGGTAGTAAAACCATTTTTATTAACTGTAGTCTATCTTCAAATGTTAATATTATTTTGTTCCACTTTTCCACAGAGATTTTAATTGTATTGATGCTATTATTGTAGTTTGTTGAGACTAATTTAGTATTATCCTTGCATAACTTAATTCCTAGATATTTTAAGGTAGATTCTTGTTTCCCTATTATGTGATCCCCCTTAGTCTGCAGTTCTTTTTTTATTTAAAAATAAAAATTTTGATTTTGATGTATTGAAATGGAGTCCTGAAGTCATGTAAATTTTGTCAATTAATATATCTAATTCTTCTAATGTCTCTTTTGTATTAGATAATGTTAGTAATATGTCATCAGCAAATAGCATTACTTTAGAATTGTATTGTTCATAAACATCTATTCCTTTGATTTTTATATTGTTACAAATTGAATCTGCCAATATTTCACTAGCCAGAGAAAATAGAATCGGTGACATGGGACATCCTTGTTTAGTGCCTTTTGTTATGTATAGATTCTGAGGTAAAATGACCTAACTTGACATATGCTAAATTATTTGTATATATTCTTTAGGAGATGAACGAAAAATTCAAGAAATTCAAATAGCATTAGGATTTTGAATAAATAGTCCCAATTTAGGGATCAAAAGGCTTTCTCTACATCTAAGCCAATTATGAGTGTTTCTTTAACATAATCTATAAGAAAAAATATCCTTTTAATATTGTTGTGTGTGTCTATGATGGTGTACTTTCCTACAACAAAATTCACTTTTTCAAAATGGGAAAGTACATCCCCACGTAAGAGAAAGTGCACTTTAACAAAAATGCAGTATTGCTTAAGCTCACTAGACCAAACCTACCACACCACAATGGAGGACATTGAAAAACAGGCTATGTCCTCCACTGTGGTGCGATAGTCACAGACATTAGGGTTAGGGCATGAGTCAAGGTAAGGGGATAGCCCTACTAACTATCCCCTTCCCCTAACCCGTGCCCTAACCCTAAGGTCCGTGACTATCAAATGTCTTCCACTATGGTGCGATAGTCACGGACCTTAGGGTTAGGGCACGGGTCAAGGTAAGGGGATAGCCCTACTAACTATCCCCTTACCCTAACCTGTGTCCTAACCCTAAGGTCTGTGACTGCTAGCCCATTCAGTCTAGTGGGTTCGCTAGAGTGCACTTTCGTGAAAGTGCACTTTTGCATTAGTGTGGGTGTACTTTTGAAGTTCGAAGTAGTGAACTTTCTTTCTTCAAAAGTACACCCGTCTATGATAAATAAATCCAGTTTTATCATTATTTATTATTTTGGATAGTGGTATTTTCATTCTGTTAGTTAATATTGTCATAAATATCTTATAGTCATTATTTAATAATGATATAAGTCTATATGAGGTACATAGGTTTAGGGATTTGTTTTCCTTTAGGATTGGTGTGATTAAGGAATATCTCCAAGAGGGTGTTATTAAAGCTTGTGACTGAATTTCTAATAGATTTTTATGGAAGAGGGATAGTATCTTTGAAGGAAAAAGTTTATATATTTCCATAATTATGTCATCTATACCTGGAGCTTTATTATTTTGCCATATTTTATTGTATCTGTAATTTCTTTGTAGGATATGGGTGCTTGCAGATCTAGTTTTAATTTTTCTGTTTTTTTTATATTAGAAATTTTTCATCTAGATTTAATAGATTGATATGTATATTTTCTTTTTGGAAATGTTTCATATAGTGATTTCTATAGGCATCAAGAATGTCACCTATATCTGAGACATTCTTTCCTTTCTTTTCATGGAAGATTTTTTTAATGTTATTAGCTTTTGATTGTATTTTGATTCTTGTGGATACATTATGTAGATATTTGGGAGAAATGGCCAAGGTATTAATTTTTAGTTTTTGAAAAGCTAAACTACTTTTATGTGTTAGAATTTCATTGTATTTATTGTTTAATACTTCTACTTTCTTTTTCATCTCCAAATGTTTTTTATCTTTTTCAGCTATTACTAACAAAAGTTTGGATTGTAGATCTAATAATTCAGAATCCCATTCTCTGATATTTATTATACCAAGTTGGGGTTTTACCATATATGTAAGCTTTTAATGAGTCCCATATCATTATTTTATTTATCTATGTGGTGTAATTAATATCTAAGAAGAACTGTAATTCAGATAATAACCAGGGTTTGAACTCTTTAATTTTAGTTATATATACTGGAATTCTGGTGTTAAAGATTAATGGTTTGTACCCAGTTTTGAAGTTTTAGTATCAATGACTTGTGGTCTGAAAACGGGCAGGGAGTGATTCAGAAATTAATGATTTTAGAGTGTAAGTCATGAGCAGCAAATATTTTATCTATTTTAGTTTGGGTACCAAATCTGTAATCTTGATGGGAAAACAACAACGACTTACCTTCTTTAAATGTGAAAGTATTTACAAGATGAAATAATTCTACCTACTTGTTTAAAGCTTTTGATACAGCAGATGTATGCAGCGGTCTTTTATTTGTAGTTTCAGAAATATCAAATATACAGTTAAAATCTCCTCCTAATATTAAGTTGCCTTTATAATTATTAGAAATGAAATCCAAGTGTTTTTTAACAGTTCCTGTTCCAGTGGCTGAAAACCAGTATAGATTGGTTAGGGTCCATATTACTTTATTATATTTAACTATTACTAATGCCATAAGGCATTCTTTATCTTCATACTTATAAATCGTTTCTGGGTTAATCATATTTGTTTTCCATAAAATTGTTATCCCTTTTGTCTTTGTCTTATAAGTGGATTGCGCCAATATCATATATTCCTTAGTATTCCATTTGTAATTGTCATTTGTTTTGAAATGAGTTTTTTGAAGGAAGACTATTTGTGCTTTGTTCAGTTTTAAATATTTCAGTAGATTTGATCTCTTGCTAAGATTGTTTAAGCCTTTGGAATTTAAAGATAAAGTTAAATCCATCTTAGGTTATTTAGAATATGTATTTTTTGTTTTATTGTGACTATTAAACATTTCCTCAGATAACTATAAAGTATATGTTTGAGCTTTTAAAGGAAAGTATCAGTTTTATACTTTGAGTGTTTATCAATAAAGTAATGTTTTGGTCAGGCATACTAAAAATATTTTTGAGAAATAAATTTAAATTAATAAATGTTAACAAAACTAAGATCTGCACTACTCATGGAATGAAAATCATTCCTAATCTGATGGATAAACCTAAGTCCATTAGATTATCACTCATACCTTGACAATCCAGAACATCTGAGCTCCATAAATTGAATTATCATATAGAGAATGTCATAGGAATAAACAATATTTATTTTATTTTGAACAGATATAGTACTATTGTAGATTAGACAGAATTCTAATACAATATAAATGGCTACCTATTGTATAAGCAATTAATATTTACATGAAAGATGACAAGCAATTCAATCATAGTAAAGTAGGATGTATCATATATAAAACCTCAGTAAAAGATTATACCACACAGTTATTTAACATACTCACCCTTAATGATGAAGTCTTTCAAAACTTATTACTTAATATAAATAGATGGTAATAATATTTATACCTAATGTTTATAATACAATGTATTTTACTGGATATATCAGAAGTTATATTTCATTGTTTGCCAGCATTTAAGTAATCACTTTGTTTGTTGCTAACTTACTTAAAGTATCAAGTTTGTTTTATGTGAACATTGATGAAAGTTAGTGCATTTTAATTATCAGTGCATCCCTCTTCCCCCATTTCCTACACATAAGGATTTTCATATCTGTCATTTCTTATTATAAAATGAGTGAAATTATAGGTTAAAAACAACAAATTCACTTATTGTGATTAATGATTACAAGTTCCCTTTCCATATTCATAAATTGCCATTTTATTGCATATACTGAAAGTTTTTAGATTTAAATGGCAACATTATATTTTGTATAATCAGCAAAGGCTAAACTGAGTGATTATTGTCAATTTAATACTATTTTTTCAGAATATGATTGTTACATTCTGTGACATTTCTAGTTCAGGATTATATTGTTTCCTTGAACAACTTTGTCAGTTTGATGTCATGTATAAATCATTAGTTACCTTGATAACCACTTAAGTATTATATATGGTTAAGATGGGTTACAAAAACTACAATTCAAGTTAAAGCATTTACATGACTTGTTATCCACATTTACTTATATAAAAAAATCATCATGCCTCCCATTGAGGTTCAGTGTAGTGTATGTCATTTATGACAGGTTAAGACAGTAGTATTATGATACACAAGCCCATATTATTAAATCCTGTCTTTAATAACTAAATTCAGCAGACTGCTTCATCTTATGTGACGATTATATATTTTATGTCTAGATTTCCTAAAATCATACATTACACAACTATTGTGCATTTTTTTTTTTTTTGGCTGTTGCTTAGTTATTTGAGAGACCACAAGCTGTAATGCTTATTCTTAGCACATTTATACAGTACATAGACTTTAAATTATGAGGCCCTTCTAGTTTCTTATTTGTTATAAGCATATTTCCATCCTTAAATACACACATATCAGTACTTCAAGCATGGGCAACAATGCCCATGCAGTTTTTGCCAGAATACCATTCACTAGTTTATGTGGTGTGTTTCCAGGCTGTTCTTAAAATATCCAAACCAATATTTGTCCTGATCCATTTTACCAGCCTGTTCTATGCAGTGGCCACTCTGCCAGTGAACCACTCACACACCTTCCATTCCCACAGATATTTCCACAAAGGAAATCTGTTGACTCTCTTGCACTTCCCGGCAACCCCAAACACCCCTAGAATCAGCTATCCCCATATGCCCAATATGTCTTAACAAGCTCACCTCCCAGACCACTGCAAAGGGTACTGCACAAGACCAAGTGGTCTTAGTCTTTCACAATAACTCAGATTTCCACTCTTATGTAAGTCTTTAATATGTTTGGACCAAAATACATTTTAAATATAAAATTGCACTTATTATTTATTTATTTATTTATTTTTAATCAAAAATCAAGTTAATGAGCTAAATGAAATGTTGGGAGACCATCAATATGTGTACATGTGGTCTAAAACAGCCCTTTTATTATATATATATATATATATATATATATATTTTTTTTTTAAACCAAAAACTTCATTGCCGAGAATTATCTCGGAGGCTCCTCAGAGCTGTTAAGTATTATTGTCACTCTGTCTCCATTACCATAGCAACCTGGGAGCGTCTGTTTCTGTTAGTGTGTCTGTGTACTGCATACCAGAGGCTCGCAATGCACCTGAAGCAAAGCTTCACTTCACTGCAACTTCAAGCCTAAATTCCTTCCCTTTCAGCAAGGCAGCAGCCAGGAAAAGAAGGAAGAGCAAACAAATCAAAAAAACAAAAAAAACAAACAAACAAAAAAAAACCTCCCAAAAAACTGCCACAACAAGCAATAACACATTCTTCCAGCCTTCCCACCTCTCACTCAGCAGATGTATAAACAAACTATTCTTTGCCAAAATATCCCAAATCACAGTTTTATCCACTCCCTTCCCCTGGATCCAGTCTAAAACACTAAATGTCTCTTCCTAATACACAAGTATCAGTAAACCTCGGTAACAAGCCGGAACCCACAGCTTCCCAGAGATGAAAACAGCAACATACAACAGCTGCCAGACACAGCTGCATCCACGCACACCATGTCAGGCTTAATCAAACAGCACTCAAAGCTATGATACCTGCCATAATTGATATTAACTATGTTTTAGACAGAATAATGATGACATTTGTAGTAAGAGCTTGCTCCTATTACTTAACCAGGATATACATGACATTTCTAAATCATACTTTAACTGAAGAAGGCATTAGTCTCCATGACAGCATTTTTTTTCAAAACACTCTACTGTTATTGCTATTATATATGATGTTAATTTGTTACATTTGAGTCTGAACTCTGATGAATGGTACCTCGTTGAATTAGTTAATTAATTACTTAAATTATTATAAGTAAAATCAATGAAAAATTAACAAGATAAGTATTCATTGAGTAAAGTAGGGGAATAGAAACTTCTATGTTTGTATTAGATGTTGCTTTGTTTGGCTTATATATAATGTAAATAGTAACCCATCTTGACCTACCTTTGTTTGTGAAGAATTATTGGACTCTTTGAACATTCTGAATAAATCATTACTGTTTCTCAGTTGTTTAAGAAACCCTCCTTTTTAAAACAGAAACAGATGACAAGTGATGTACCATATCAGTTGATACTTTGAGAGATGTAGTTGTAAGAGTTATTTTTTTTGGGACAGCTATCTTGGAATCAGTTTTTTGTTTCTTCTTTCTAGCATCAGTCCAAGGATTTGTTTCTTTTATTCTTTTAAAAGTAGGGGCCATCCATTCAAGTTCTTCTGGGATAAACTATGTTGTTGTTTTTGATTAATATAGTAGCTTCCTCTAAGTCATTAAAGGTTCTCATCTCATTGGCAAAAAGTATTTTTATCTTGGCTGGAAAAGCCAGCTGTGCTTTAATGTTATTTTGTTTTAACAGTTTTATTATTGGTCAGACTTTTCTCCTTTGTTCTATTGTTCTGGAAAAATAATCATTGTCAAACCTTATCAGGCTTTGATTGTATTTTAAGAGTGATTTTCTCCAAGCAGATTTTAATATTAGTTCCTTGTCCAGAAATGAAAGAAATGTTATAACTATGGATCTAGGTGGAGTATTTTGAGTTAGAAGCAGGTTTCCTCAGTGCTCTATGTGCCCCTTTCAATTCCAAATGAAAGTCCCTCTTTCAAGTCTAAAAAATCAGGAATCCAGGTTAAGAATGAAATAATATCTTCTTCAGTGCTTTCAGGCACACCAAAGATCCTTTTGTTGTTTCTCCTTTACCTGTTTTCTAAGTCATCTATTTGGTTAAGCAGCCATGTATTCTGTTTAAGCAGAAATTCTTTTTGGAATTCTTCCTCTTTGAGTCTCCCTTCAATGTCATTTAAAGAGGTCTCTATATTTGTTATTGTTATATGGTGTTGCTGTAATAGTTCCTGAAGAGTATCAGCCTGTTTTTGAGAATTTAATTTGAGGTTTTCTAAGTCATTTTTAAAACCATCCATCTTCAAAGATAGTTCCTGTAAGGTAGATGTTATCAATTGCAGATCTTTTTTTCAAAGCAGCATCTGGATGAGAATTCCTTGAGTTGTTCATATTCAGTGACCCAATATATCTCCAAGTTACTTGACAGGAACATTTTTGTATATCTCCACCAAAATTGATATTTATGTAGTTTAGTAGTTTATCTATAGATTTCTGACATTTTAAACTTGTAAATAATAAAAGTTTCCTATATTATTATACTAGTTTATGGAACTCTCAAAATTCACTGCTCTCAGTTGGCCATCTAGGCTCCACCCCCTTTTTGTTTCTTTTTTTAATGTTTTAAAAGTTGCAGGTTTTGTTGGCACAAGGTTCCCATGGACAGGCAAGCATCTTGTATTCTAGGATGCAGATGGGAGTAACTATAGGCTGAGCAGACTATTTGCTGCATATTGTATAACATTAGCTTGTTTTTGATGCTGTTTGCATGCCATTTATAAATATGTTAATGAGGAGATGACCTAACATGAAGCTTTATGGAATGTCTACTTGTACAGACTAGTAATTCAGAAGAACCTTCGGCTATTTTACACATTGACTTCTGTTAGTAGGAGGACTGAGACAGGTAGTCTATATATCAAAGGTTTTGGAGGAGTTGAGGAATAGGAAACTAGGTGTAACATATTTATTTTATTACTTACACTATTAAGAAAGAATAGTAGAGCTGTTTCAGTACTATGGTGAGGAGAGAATGCACGATGGGCTTGAAGCAATAAGTCATTGTCTAGGAGGCAGGATAGGATTTGAGTGATAATAAATATTTCCAGGACTTTGAAAATAGACAAGAGTCTAGCACTGAGCTTGTAGTTAGAGAGTTCCTTAGACTTTCCAAGTTTATGCAGGGGAATATTACAAGACTCTTAATAGAGCAAAGGAAGATAGGATCTGCTGATGGATTGGTTGATCACAATGGGCACTGTCTTTATTCAAACCACTGACCATAGTTTTTCATCCTTTGCCAATAAACTTTGAAAATCACTTCTAAACTCTCTAAAAGCAATCCATACATAACACTTAATTCATACTAGGGTGTTAAAATCTTCTCCAGTCCTAAAAAAATCGCACAACAATTCTATCCTAATTGCATGTTTATAGTCAGGCTTTCTCCCTTAACATCCTTAGCTCATCCTCTCTTATCCTATTCTTGCCTGCCTCTGGCCTCCATCTCAAGAATCCCTGCTAAATAGCTAGACACCTGTTCTTCTGTTTCAGCTTTATTGCACAGACTTTTGCCTGAAAAATAGTCTGTTGAATTTACCTGCTTGTAAGTTGGAGGTTTGACCTGTTGAATCTATTGATAATATTCACTATGTCTTTTCTTACTGGGATACTCTGAAAATGTCTCACATAGGTCAGTGCTCTACCCAAGAAAACAAAAATAAAGGTATATTGCTTTCTCCCCTTGAGGACCTCCTTCCATGTGTCTATCTATTTCCCTTCATCTGTTTTGTTTCTCTTTACCTCATGCTGAACTTCATCCATTTCCTTCACCCATTTCTTCTTATCTTCTTTACTGAGCATTACATTGTAGTTTCCCCTATAATTTTTATTTTCTGTTCGTCCTCTAGCTCTTTTCACTTCATAAAGGGCTTGAAAATAGTGTATGTGTGTTTGTAGATCGACAGATAGATCATGTTTTCCCTTTCTTTCCTTCTATGATTCTCTGCCAAATGTACCTCCTTTAATCACTACTCATTGCTTTTTCCTTTTGTACTTCATGTTTGTCTCTTGTAGTAGGACGTTCCTTATTATTTATATATTTTTTATGTTTTTTCATTCCCTATCATCTTAATTGGGTTGGTACAGCCTCATAGTCCAAGCCATATTTCTGATACCCCTCTTTTCCTTTCTGTCCCATTTTTCTGTCACCATCCCAACTGAGATAGATAGATAGATAGATAGATAGATAGATAGATAGATAGATAGATAGAAAGAGAGATAGATAGATAGATAGATAGATAGATAGATAGATAGATAGATAGATAGATAGATAGATGGACAGGTAGACAGATAGACAGGCAGATAGATTAATATTCCCCTTGTCATCTTTAAGTTCAAGTTATGTCTATCAAATAAGATAATATAGCTGTAATTCTAGTGAAGAAGCTAACTTGATTTAAATGCCACACGTTATATAGCTCATCTAGAAAATTCTTATTTGACATATAGCTCTCATGGAGGTCTGACAACATATATTGTGTTTTTTGTTAGTAGGTATTCTTTTAATAATTCTGCAAATGTCAAGTACAAAATAAAAAGTAAAATAATTTCAGTGATGCATTGATGCTGATATACAAACACTTGTAGTAAAAGAAAGATGTGAGAGAGAGAAAAAATGACCTGTGCAAAAATCTTGAGTGAGGAAAGAAATTCAGAGATATTGTAACTCAAGGCAAAGATTATCTGCATCTAATGATTGCTTCTTAAAGATTTTTTTTTCAGTCCCCACTTGATCGTACAGAGTTTATACCCATGGCCCCCATCCATGCTGGGTCTAAAAGTTTCTCCATTCCCACTGGACTTCCTCTGATTCAGTTGGGACCAGTCATGAAACCTATGACCATCCTGGGGTTCTAGCCGTCACCATTCTGCCTTTTTTTTTCTCCCTCTCAGTGTGGTATCTGTGGTTTGTATTTGAGGAGTGGGTCAGCAAAGGGGGCATGCAGCATATTTTCCTATCTCAGTGGCAGCAAAGCCAAATTTACTTCAAAGGATCAAAATTTCACAACATCGAACCTTTGATCATCAAAGACCAGATGATCGAAGTTGTGAAATATCAAACATAAAAAAAATCTTACACCTGAAAACATCTTCTTTCACATTTTCTGCACCCCCTGCTACTTAAATATACCAACTCCAAGGTCACACTACATTGAAGAGAATGATGAATTTCCCATTCTGCATTTTATGGTGATCTCCATTCACAAGGCTCGATATTTCACAACTTCGATCATCTGGTCTTCACTGATCAGCTGTTCGAGGTTGTGAAACTTCGATCCTTTGAAGTAGATCCATACCCGACTCCCCTACTCCTCCTCAAACTACACACCCTCAGTGCAGGATATCCAGTTTCCAACAGGGGTCACTGCAGAGAGCACCTACTCCTTGAGATAGGCACACCCATCACTCCTCTGTGTCTCTGTTACTCACCCAGACCACTACTTTAACTCAGGTCCACTGAGCTGTAATCAATGCTTTATCAGTCTGTACAACTGGATTGGCTGATTGTTCCTTAAAATTAATGAAACAATAGCTCATTATCCTCCAAGAAACTAAATGCCTGATAATGTACATGAATCATTTGTTCCTTAAAATTAATGAAACAATAGCTCACTATCCCCCAAGAAACTAAATGTCTGATAATGTACATGAATCATATATAAGAATAGTGAAGTGAAGGAAGTTGCAAGAGATATAATGGTTTGTCTAGAAAAGTCAAATGAAATTGAAAATGTAGCACAGAGTTGTTCCATTGCTAATCAATATCATAGTAGCAGTCTACAGGAACAGATGCTAACATTTCCATTCTCAAACTGTCCTGTTTGCTAGTTTGATCCGCATCAATAAAAGCAATGCTTTTTTACCTGTGTGTATTATTATTCCAATTTTGTTCTGTAAAATTATTAAACTGACACAGCCATGGCAATTTTTATTACTGTATTGTCTGCATTCTGATAGCAGAGGATAGCGTATGTTCTCATATCTGACAGCAGTCCATGACACAAGTGAAACATTCAAGGAGTTTGTGTTTGAGTGTAGAATGAAACATGTGACATCCACTCCATACTACTTTCAGTCCAATGGGGGAGGGGGTACTATCCAAACAGTGAAGAATCAGATGAGAAAGAGATGGGGGGAAAGTTAAGAGGATTGCCATCTTGTTATTTTGGAAGGTAGGAGTATTTTGCTGTAGGAATTCATCCCTCACCCGCTCTAATTTTAATTGGCAGAAAGGTGAATATCAGATCACCTGTTTCAATTATGTTGATGATAACAAAAAAATAAATAAATAAATATAATGTAAATGGAAAGAAGAAATATATCTGTAGAGACAGAAATGCCCCTATAGAATTATAAGTTAGGGACAGTCTACAGTCTGCAGTCTGAAGATGAAGTTGTGGGTAAAGCAGCAGATTGAAGAGCATTTTTACTCTGAGAAGTAAAGGAAACTGTAAGAAACCATAGACATTTGTGCATAAGAACATATAACACAGGAGCAAAGCTCGGCAAGCAATCACAAAAAAACATGAGGTCCGGCCATATATACAAACTCCTTTAAGAGACACACTTAAAAGCTCTTTGCCCTTTATGAGTGCTCAGTTGTACACTCCATGTAAATCAGGCATTGACATGTATGATAAACCACGTGTAAATGTATGTCTATCCATCCAATCATCGTGACTGACCTTAAAGGAAGGCTAAGTAGTACTTTACTTGACCTGTAGGGGTAACTTATTCCACAGTCTGGTAACTGGTAATACAAGACAAATACGCCAAGGTCAAAGTTACAGAAAAACGAGCAACCCAGTGTTTCCCAACCTAGTACTTTTGTAAGAAAACACTGCTTTTGGAATCATGTGGCATTTCTGCATGTCTTCATTTTTATATGTGTGAAGTACTTTAAAATTTGAGATGACAAATTGTCAGCTTTATTTCAATAAAATCAAACCGTAACTATTTCATACTCAGTTAAAATGCAATGAATCTTTATAACTCTGTCATACATCATACAGGCAGTGTACTAAGGCATTCATTAATAAGTATATTTAGTTAGTGTAAAAGATAGTTGTTTCTTTTAATTAACATTTGCAATCCTTTCAAGCAATATTATATGGCATGCTACACTGTCCAATTTTCTTTCTTTGAACTACCCTTACTTTTAGCATCATACAATATTCGGTGCCAGTATTATTGAAGACTCAGCACAGATGTGTGATTAATATTCTGTTCTTCAAACAACACAAGGAACTGAAAGGTGTTGCCTGTGATTTAAAACCAGTTTGCAACTGGTTGCAGTTTCATTGCTGTTCTTAATAGGATACACAGAACCCATTGTCAAGTGCACTGAAAGCATTTTGCTTCTTTCCTGCTTTCAGAAATTAGAGATCATAAAACACCCTGAAGCGGAAGACGAATGATAAATTATGCCCACACATATAAACAGTTTTTGTAGTCTTTGAAACTGAGAAGGAAGTGTGGTTTCTTTGTAGGATGATCACCTTTCCAAAAATTCCAATGTGTATTTTAAAGAAAGGCTGCTAAACTAATGTCACTTTATGCATCAGTCCATTAAACAGCCAAGTGAATTTAAACAGAAATCAGTTTGGAGTGTCACTAGACAATATACATGACAGTTTGCCAAGTTTAAAATCAAGTGCCCTGGTGAAGTGATTCCAAATTTCTGGTATACTCATACCTGTTTTTGGTACTTTATTTTCTGTGCAGACATGACTTTGGACATGCATGCAAGCGTGAGTCAGAGCTGTAGGTGAGATACATTTATACATGGAACATTTTTCATTTATATTTCTGGCAAATCAACTTTTAATGTTTTGATCTGTTTTATCGTATGTGAAGATGAGAAACAACTCTGTAATTTAACAATCATAACAAAGGCTGAAAATAGAAAATTGAGGTAATATTTGACAGCTGACAAACTATCTTTTCGAAAAATACTGGCATGCCTAGATTAACTTTTTTCACTGATAATAAAAAAAAATTCCACCAGAACTGTCATTACCATGTTTAGTGGATTCACTGAGTATCTATCTGCACCTTGCCTTAAATGCAAAGTTTTTGATGTCTGTTCAGATTCGCTTAGCCTACCATCTTATATTTTCATGTAAAGATTATTAGAGAATCTTAATCCCAGTTGACACACAAACATTATATTAACAATGATATTGCAACTGGCTAAGGATACATGACCAAAAACGGAACTGCACATTAGATCATCACATCGCTGTTTTCATACCACAATGCCATGTATTCCAGATTTGGTTGCATATATGCCAAGTTAGAAAAAAAGTTGAAAGGAAATGTAAGTCTCATATGTAAGCACAACTGTAACATTGTTTGAAAACAGCATCACAAAAAGGGTGGGGAAAAGGAGTCATTGCCCTGGGCACTGTGTTGTAGAGGGGTACATAAATAAAAACATATACATGTATTTCCTTTTTCCCTTTAAGAGAAGCAGGAGAAACCAGAAAAATATATCCTACATGGATGTTTGAGGCTTAGCAGCAATGCTACAATGGGGCATGAGCAACCACCAGTTAAACAGTGTTAAACTGTCAGTAAGTTCCCCCCCGTCCCTGAAATAGTTACATTTTTTAAAAAGTCTCTATAGCCCCATGTCCACTTTCACTTTGCTATATGTCAACTGTCAGCTGCCTGTGAAAGGTCTGCTCTCTGATCCTTAGGCTGCTGTGGTTCTTCATTCTCATTGGCTCAGAATACAAGCCAATGAGAGCCATAATTTTGGAGTAATGAAAAGTGCAGTCTTTTAGATAGTGCACTCTTCAGAAAACATGATCATTGTTGTTTTAGAATATGTCTTTTTAGAAAGGGACGGCAGGATGGAAAGCACATAATGGCTTTTTACAATGGAAAAGAAAGTGCTCTCTGTAGAAGGGAGTTCAGAACTGTGTGTGTGCACCAGGGTGACAGATTTTTATACTTATATCACCATGAATCTGCCAGATTTTTATAAAGCAGCTTTTCTGCAAAATAATTGCTGAAATGTTTAATATAATATGGGGTGCTAGATTATATTTCCAACATCCTGATGATATACATTTACAAGTAAAAATTTCAGGGAGCTTACAGAGTAAGGCAGTTGCAGCAGTAATATATGCAGTACATGTCAAATAAATAAAACCAGTTATATAGAAGCCTTTCACACTACAGTATCTTTTTTTGGACATTTATAGAATTCACTTAATAATCTCCAAGTAGACTGAATCCAGTATCACTGAATCTTTTTTCCCAAATCATTTGCTTCAAAGGTGAGAGGATTTTTTATGGTCTGTAAGTATTAGTACATTTTTAAACAATCAGGGCAATGATTTTTGAGAAAAACGAGTATTTTCTTTTATGTTTTATCTGAATGAGTTTTAGCAAAACAGACAGGCATAAGTCAAGACATAACTCTAATATACCAAGTGAATGAAGGGAGATACATAAATATCATAGTACACTGATGTCACATTTCACTTGCAAGGTGAATTTCACTAGCTTTATTTAATTGGTCAGTTCATGAATCAAAGCATTTATGATTTTTTCAGCTATCACAAAGAGTATCTGCCTTCTTAGATGTTAAGCAAGCAATAATGCTCAATAGGGTGTGTTACTGTGTAACAAATACCACCCAGGATGTTCTGATGTCCGACACTGCAGGAAAATACATGCTAACAAATCTTTTTTTTTTTCTAGCAATTTTCTACTTTTATATCAGCAATGTTTAAAATCTGTTCCTATTGTTTAGCCTTTGTCCCCTCCATACTGCTCAACATCTAAACTCAAGATATCTGGACAAATTGCAAAATAGTGGGGTAACAAAAGTCTAAAATTAGAGACAATTTTTAAATATTGCTCTTATAAGCTTAGAAAGTTGCTTGAATAACAGGATTTGTGTTGGCATGCATTTTCTAAAGGATAAGAAGTTTAAAAGTCAAATGTATGTCACAATTCTATAAAAATCTGGACAGATGAGAAATATGGTCCCCTTTTATTTTAGGTTTTAGCCTGATTTCTTGAGCTAAGAGGTTGAGTAGCATGCATACTTTTTAACTTCCACAGCCACTGCTTGATCGCCCTCTTTCTCTGTCTGTCTCTCTCTCTCTCTCTCTCTCTCTGTATCACACACACACACACACACACACACACACACACACACACACACACACACACACACACACACACACATACTTCTGCTTTCATGTACATAAGCACACATACACTCACACATGCAGGCAGAAATTTAAACATACACACACGTTTCTTTCTTTTTTAAATGTTTCTTTTCATTTTACACTCACTAAACAGCAAAAGCACTGCTTAGTGGGTGTAAAATAACGGGAGCCATTAGCTTCATTATTCTCTGAGCTTCACGGCACCTTAATATGCTGCTGTAAAGCAGTGGACTCTTTTTTCAGTGGTAATTACCTGTACATTAACACCCTGCTGGTGACGTTCACTCTCCAATAAGGGTGCTGATGTATGGGTCACCCCATTCTCTAATACTACTTGATATTTCATACAGGCAGGAGATAGAGCTTGTTTTGAACCTATCACTAATCTGTGTTCTTCAAGCTTTATTGATCTTCCATCCATTCATTTATTTATTATCCTGTATCTGCTATAGCCCATTCATAGTCATGGGGAGCCAGAGGTAGTCCAGCAAGCAGGGAACCAAGTGAATCATGGGGCACATTTCACATATGCAAAATGCAAATGTGTGAATGTGTGTGTGTGTGTGTGTGTGTGTGTGTGTGTGTGTGTGTGTGTGTGTGTGTGTGTGTGTGTGTGTGTGTGTGTGTGTGTGTGTGTGTGTGTGTGTGTGTGTGTGTGTGTGTGTGCGCATGTGCGTGTCTGTCTGTCTGTGTTATCTACCTGAAAACAGATACTTTCCCCAGTAGGTTTACCTGGTTAGCAGAAAGACAAAAGAAAATAGCATTTAAAATGTGTCCCTTTTTGGGCCTTTGCCCCACCTCCACCCCATTATTTCTGGCTTTGTCCAAAATTCTTGAGCAAAGAAGTTGAGAAGTGTCATGGTCTGTTCCTTGCACAATTTGTTGTTTTCTGGCAAATAGTTGTAGACTGCAGTCACTAAATAATGAAAGGCATGTCATTTTCAGACTTTGTCTCCTTCAGAGAATGCTTGCAATTGCAAAGCTTGTTATTCTAGCAACTTTCTAACTATATAAGAGAAATATTTAAAATCTGTTCTTGATTTTGTGACTTTGTTTCTGATTCTTGAGCTAAGGAATTGAGAGTGTATTAAGTCACTGCATTGTATCATTCTGACAACAGCAATATGAGGTACATTTTGGACCATTTATGAAATGATTCAATTCCCCTGATCTCAAGCAGATATCTGAGGTGCACAGTCATACAAAAGATTGCAACTAATGTGTGTATATGTGTGTGTGTGTGTGTGTGTGTGTGTGTGTGTGTGTGTGTGTGTGTGTGTGTTTGCTTGTGTGCTTGTGGGTTAGAAATCTAAGTATTAGAAAAGCAGTGGATGAAATTAATTAATAATAACTGAGATGGGGAGAAAGGCTAAAGCTCTTTGCCACTGAATATGAGAATAATTTGCTTATTTTTATGTGTGGAGGCCCTGGACTTTTACAACTTACCGATAAGTCTCTAATGTTTGAGGAGCCAAGTGTGTGGTAAAATACAGTATATTACAACTACTGTATAACCTTTCTGCATTAAAAATGGTATAAAAGGACAATGCTACAAGTGATTGTTCTGGCAAGCAAATGGACTATCTATCTCAGAACTTTTAATAAGCGTAAAATCCAGATTTTAACCATGCTGTGAGCTGTCAGAACTTTTTATAAGCGTAAAGTCCAGATTTCTAGTTGTTATTAATAAATGTGCCACATTTTACCTCTTTGTTCCATGCTATGCATTTTGTCATATTAAGGTGGAAGTTTGATATAAATTTTAATGATTTAGTTTTCTATGTTTGATTTTTTGTGGACATCTGTAAATAGTTTTATTTTTTGTTCTACTTATCTTTACTTTTGTACGATCTGTTTTAAAATTAATTAAAGTTGTTTAAAAAAAGATGAAAGTTTGACTATGGCTGTAGTTTCTTTAATTGTTTTGCCTGCTGGTTGTAGTTTCTTTAATTCTTTTCATGTGACAAGTCTGCCCTTTCTTGTATTGCATGATTGCTTGATGCTGACTGGAGCTGATTGGAGTTCTTTTTTGGGGAGGAGAAGTTTGCTTGCAAACTTGGGTCCTTGGACTTTTGCATCTTTCTCATGAGAGTCTCTCATGGTTTTAGAACACAGTATGCAATATAATGTATTATCCTAGCTTTTATTTTGTAACTGCTACATAGCTTTGTTTGCCTTATACATAGTGTAAAAGGAACATTTTATGTTCCAAGCAACTGTTCTGTCATACAAAGAGAGAAGTGACAAGAAAAGGCCTTGTTGTAAATATAAAGTACAGATTTTAACAATTTTATGAACTTCCTTCATAATTGCTAATAAATGTCCCTTAGTTTGCCCTAAGTTCCACATTTTGAGAGGTCATGCAGTGTTCCATACTTTGAAGACAGAAACTTGACTATGGGTGCAGTTTCTTTAATTCTTTTTGTTAGTGATGGTTTGGATGCTAGAGTAATATTTATCAGTGTCTACAGTGGGAAACTTTCTGTGTATATGTGTGTGTGTGTGTGTGTGTGTGTGTGTGTGTGTGTGTGTGTGTGTGTGTGTGTGTGTGTGTGTGTGTGTGTGTGTGTGTGCGTGTGTGTGTGTGTGTGTGTGTGTGTGTGTGTGTGTGTGTGTGAGTGTGTCTTGAATGTGGGTGAAATGTCCTCTATTTATTTAAAAGCATTTTATAATTTTTGTCATTTAATATCTATCTCTATAGTGCACAGCAATACAAAACAGGTACAACTTGCTGTTCTTTAATTTGTTTTATGAGATTTTCTATTGTATTATTTGCTACCAGCTTGATTTGTTATACTGTAGCATTCTAACACTCTGTAAAAGTCTGTACAGTTGAGAGGTAGGACTGGACTGGTGGATGTGTCAAATTAGAATCTTCTTCTTCTTTTGGCTGTTCCCATTAGGGGTTGCCACAGCAGATCATCTGTTTCCATTTCTTCCTGTCCTCTGGATCTTGATTTGTCACACCAAACACCTGCATGACCTCTCTCAACACATCCATAAACCTTATCTTAGGCTTTCCTCTTTTTTTCCTCTTACCTGGCAGCTCCATCCTTAGCATCCTTTTCCCAATATACCTAGCATCCCTCCTCAGCACATGTCCAAACCAGGGCAATCACGGCTCTCTGGCTTTGTCCCCAAACTGTCCAACCTGAGCGGCGAACCCTCTTATATACTGATTCCTAATCCTGTCCATCCTTGTCACACCCACTGCAAATGTTGACATCTTAAGCTCTGCCACCTCCAGCTCTGACTCCTGCCTTTATGTCAATGCCACCATCTACAACCCATATAACATGGCTGGTCTCACTACCCTCTTGTAGACCTTCGCTTTCACTCTTACTAGTACCTGTCTGTCACAAATCACTCCTGACACTCTTCTCCACCCACTCCACCCTGCCTGTACTCTCTTCTTCACCTCTCTTCCACACTCACCATTACTCTGAACTGTTGATCCAAGTATTTAAACTCATCCACCTTCACCAGCTCTACTCCCTGCATCCTCACCATTCGTCTGTTCTCCCTCTCATTCACACACATATATTCTGCCTTAGTCCTGCTGACCTTTATTCCTCTCCTCTCTAGAGCATATCTCCACCTCTCCAGGGTCTCCTCAGCCTAGTCCCTACTCTCACTACAGATCACAATGTTATCTGCAAACATCACAGTCCACGGAGACTCCTGTCTGATCTCGTCTGTCAACCTGTCCATCACCACTGCAAATAAGAAAGGGCTCAGAGCTGATCCTTGATGTAATTCCACCTCACCACTGTCACACTGCCCTTATACATATCCTGTACCACTCTTACATATTTCTTTGCCACTCCCAACTTCCTTATATAATACCACAACTCCTCTCTAGGAACATTGCCATATGCTTTCTCTAAGTCCACAAAGACACAATGCAACTCCTTCTGACCTTCTCTATACTTTTCTATCAATACTCTCCGAGCAAACATTGTATCTTTAGTGCTCTTAGCTGGCATGAAACCATACTGCTGCTCACTAATCATCACCTCCCTTCTTAACCTAGCTTCCACTACTCTTTCCCATATCTTCACACCGTGACTGATCATTTTTATCCCTCTGTAGTTACTACAGCTCTGCACATCACCCTTATTCTTAAAAATTGGTAGCAAAACACTTCTTCACTCCTCAGACATCCTCTGACTTTCCAAGATTTCATTAAACAATCTGGTTAAAAACTCCACTGCCATCTCTCCTAAACACCTCCATGCTTCCACAGCTATGACATCTGAACCAGCAGCCTTTCCATTCTTCATCCTCTTCATAGCTGTCCTTACTTCATCCTTGCTAATCCGTTGTGTTAAATTAGAATGTAATACATTAATGTGGTTTAGCTTTGCACAAAATTACCAAATGTCTTTCTGGAGAAATGTGTGATGAATTGCACTTAATAAATAATGACAATAATTAGAATTATAATGGACTTCTTTACTTCAGAAAAATGTAAGTCACTGTAACAGTCAATGCATATTAATTAACATTCTCTTATTCTGTCAATAACGCATGTTAGCAGTACTAATATTTTAAGTGCCATCATCAGATTATTATTTCTGGATGTGTTCCTGATGGGAAATGGCAAATGATTTGTAAGGAATGGCATAGAGGCAAAATTATGGAGTATCTGCCTGGCATTGCTGATAATACTGATTGTTGATGTTGCTATATAGGGCAGATGGTGATTTTGTTGGCTGTTTTAGGGTGGGGGGATAGATATGAGTTCTTAATTCACCAAGGCTTTTTTATCTACTATTACTTGATTGTTTCTACTGATACAACTTTCAATGAATGCTATGTTGTTTTATATGGGAAGGGATTGGAGGAAGAAAGAGATATGAGTTCTTAATTATTCAAGGCTTATTTTTACTAATACTACTTGTCTTTATTTGATTGGTTTTATGTGGAATTTTTGTGGGCCACAGAAATTCCTCACTAAAAGAATCACAGGCCTAAAGCAGATGCCCTATGCTGACTGCCTTAAAAAACTCCAGCTATACTCTGTCACATATCGTCTACTCAGAGGCGATCTCTGCTTAACATACAAGGCCATGTCAAACGCAGAGCTTTGGACATGCTTCATTTAAAGAAATCCCAATATCTCAGAGCCACACACTCCAGGGATCTAAACCTTGTCGTTACAATAAACAAAACATGCTGGAGGTATAGTTTCTTCACCCAGAGACTCCCCAGACTCTGGAATAGACTGCCGATACATGTCAAGCAGAGCGACTCTATGGCCCTCTTCAAAAGGAACCTTGACAATTGGATGGGAGAAAGGAAATTCACCCTGGGGATCACATCAGTCACCCTGCTAGACAGTGGTCCAGGGAAGTAAAAAGTGTGGGAGGAAATAGCCAGGGAATTGTTATGGCTATGCTTGTATAGGCCCTAGGGCTGATAGCCTAGCACCAACCTATGAACCTATGAACCTATAAGAGAATTAATCCAGGACAAAAATGTTAGGGTTATTGTAGATCAGAGTGTAGTGCTGTGTTTTTAAGAAGCATATCAAGGACTGAATGTGCACATATAGTTAGTTAGTATATATGTTACTGAAGTTAAAGTCAGTAAACTTCTATCGTGGTGTGTTTGTATATAATAAAGCTGCTTGAACACCTATGAAGACTCTTCTATTGTGTTGAAAGTAGGAGAGCCACATGGTGTCAGAAGTGGGATTCCAGAGAATAATATTCGGAGCCATGAGGTGCAGAATGACAATGAAGGCAAACTAAGAGAAATAAACATGAAAATGAGCCAAAAAAGAATCAAAAGTAATGAGAATTCACACAAATTGCTTATTTTACAAAAAAAAGATAAAATGGAGCATTACAAGGGCACAAACCGCATTATTGAAAAAGCAGGAGGTACAAAAGGTTTTTTAACTAAGAGAAATATTTAAAATTAAGATATTTGACAAAATGATTATCAGAAAACCAAAACAAGTTTGTTTAAAGCTAAATGAGTATGTTTAAGGCAAAACAGGCATGCTTAGAGTAAAACAAGCACAAGACACGTACAATGGACATGAAAATAGATTAAACAAGCAAAATTAATATAATAAGGGCAAAAGGGCACATTAAGCATAAATAAATCAAGGTGCCTGCATGTTTTTGGCAAAGTGCTGTGTTCTGGCTTAACTACAACTTCGTATTGTATTAAGGGTATAACTAGAATTATCTGAAGTGTCTCAAAGTGTGCAAAAGTGCTTACAGTGTGTGCTTATTACTGTGCATGTATTCTGAAGAGTTTATTTGTGTGCAAAGTGCAACTATTTTGTGAAGTACAGTCAAAGTATAGCCATTTCAAAAGGTTTCTTGTGCTGGGTGTGTCTATTCGCAAAGTGCCACCATTACAGAGTGTTTCTTGCATTGTAAAGAATTACCTTGCAAGGTACCACCATTGTGGGGAAATTTCAGTGTACTGTATACAGTTTATTCACAAATTGCAATTACTTTGAAATGTTACTGACTCTCAGCTTCTCTTGCCCAGTTCATGCATATTGTGCAGTTATTTGATATGTTTCTTACACTGATAAGAGGTGATTTCTTGCAATACAGTAATTTCAAGAGTATTACAGTACCCAAGAGACTTATTTTGCAAGGCTCAGTTACACAGAGGCTTACTGTGCTTTTGGGAAAACTTACAAGTATTGGCATAAATTTCTAGCATATGTGTATGTGTATGTGTTTATGCTTATTTGCAAAACCCTTCACTAGTATGTGTTAATATGGCAGACAGATTTCAAAAGCCCTTACCACTTGTATTTAATCAGAATATTGTAGAGAATTGGATAATATTTGAGCAAAAGTATGATATTTTATACAAGCAGTTTATTCAGATAAAGATGCATGCACCAGGGAATTCAGTTTGCTAAACCTAGCTGGGTCAGAGGCCATAGAAAGAGAGCATTCATTTGTGTATGCACCAGCAGTATATGAGGGAGAAGGCAAAAATTGTCATATTGTTGTACAAGCTGAATTGAGGGAAGACCCAGAGTGTTTGAATTGCAAATTCAGAGAAATGTGTAACGCCCAGACAAATATTACATTAGACAGGCATTTGTTTTACATGAGAGATCAGAAACCAGAGGAGACTTTTGCAGCTTATATAACTGACCTGAGAAACAAAGCCAAAATGTGTCAGTTTGGTGACTTAAAAGATGAGTTAATAAAGAACAGGCTCACGTGTGGCATTAATAGTGCTGCTGTGAGAAAGATTTTGCTTTGTGACAGTGATTTAATATAGTAAAGCCAATGATATTTGTCAAATCCATGAAGTGGCAGAAAAACACACAAGTATGCTTGCAGGTGACAAGATCATGATTTCAGCAGGCTCTAGAGAAAATGTAGATAGCATGCAACAGGTGGCAAACAAAAGTAGGCCTAAGCACATGGCAGTCACACCCCCTGCTTGCTCACCAAGGAACCATGTAGCTTTTCAGCAAGTTCTAAGACTAGTTCAGTTAAATGAGTATGTTCCTCAGTGCAGTACAAGCATGAATCAGCAAAACCCAAGTCTAGCTTTATTGTTAACTGTCGCAACTGTGGTTTCATATTGTTGATTCATAATATCATGTTTATTTATTTATTTAGGGTTTTAATTATAATCAAGACATGTACAGTATTTATTTAATGAAGATAAAAAGCATAATTTATAGCCACCACATTTTTGATTTGATTGTTGCTTAATTGTTAAATGTTTTTTATTTGTTTAATAAGCCAAGTGATCATAATGAGGGATGTTTAAATTGTTGAGTTCTGATGATTTGATTTGATTCCGAAGAAGTCTGTGAATTAGCTTAACAAAAGCACTTAATCTGCATTAATTTGCATTTATTTTTAATAAACTTTTTTTACTGGAGTGTCCGTGCTTTTTATGAGGTTTGGTGTTTTTTTAGTATCAGTTGTTTGGAGGTTCCTGGTTTGTTTCATCCAAATTTACACTCAGACTAGAATACCAACTGAAAACTGTACTTCAATGTAAGGATAAGTTGTAAAACATAGGAGAAATAGTAAAATGTCAAAGGAAAGACACTTTTATTAGGTAGACAGAGCTAATAACTAATGAATTTGCACGTTAACACTCGTAACAAAATTTAGAACCTATTGACTACACAAACTAGCAGGCATCAAAGAAAATGTACAATATGAACTATTTTAGCTAAATCATAGTTTAATGCAAAAGGTAAAAGTGAAAGAACACATAGAGAAACATAGATTAACTAGAATGGATGCACTGAGATATTTAAACAGCCAGATTACTGTTTACGATACAAGGCCACCAAGTTTAACTGAAGAAACTGATAACAAAGTTATAAAATTTTATTAAATAAACAAAAAGTACTGAAACCACCAAAAAGATGCTAAGTGTAGTATTTTTGTGAAATTGCCTTAGATATTTTATGAAGTTTAAGTTAAAAAAGTAGCATACAAATCTCTGCCAATACAGGTGCTACAACTCTCTCTCCTGGATGTCTTTCATGTTGATCTCATGCTCCGGTCATTATTTTAAAAGAATGAATTGCTTTCATGATACCTCTGGTCTCATGCAAGCTTAAACTGAGTGGCATGAATGAATATTAGCTCTTCATCGCCTTTGACAATAATGCTTTATATACCTGCATACAGCATAAAGGTGTCCCAGAGTAACTGTGGCAGTTCTTACTTAATCTTTTCAAAGATCTGTTTCATCCTTTATAAAATATTCTTGGACTTAACCAATTTTTTTGTTTATAAACACATATTCATAACTGATGCAGAAGTCTGATTTCCAGCGTAAGCATTATTCTCAGATGTACAAATGCCTTTATGGCATTTACCTTGCAAGAGAAGTTGTTTACAAGTAATTTGTTTGTTTATGGTTTTGGTCATTTTATTGATAACTATTTCAGGAAATTTTTGTGGGGTAATTCTTGAAGCATATAATGAAGTTCACCAGTTATGTAAACCTATGAAGATTAATGTATTTGTTTCTTTTGATAATCAACTCTTTTTGGATGTAACTATTTCTAAGGGCTCCAGCACTATTTTTTTTTCCGGTAACTTATATACAAAACCTGTCTCAGTTATTAATGTTTACATTTTCACAACTGTCAACAATGTAATGTAAGAAACAATATATCTGAAAGCCAATATACAGTAGTAGTGAGAAAATACGTCTGATACCAGATTCACTGTAACTGGTTTGCAAAAGGGGAGTGTCAGGTTCAGTGAAAGTGGATAACCTGAAGCTGTTATAGACATACATCCACAATGTGTGATGAATGAAATGATTCAGGAGTGTCTTACCCCACTACTTTGTATGAAACATAAAGTCCCTCCCCTCAATGACAGCAACAGCTCAGGTAACCCCTTTCCTTTGAAAATGATGATGCTTTTACAGGAGATATATAGTCAGGCACACTGATGTCCCACTCACCAGGCTAAACAAGGAGAAGGTCACTGTCAGCGGCCTGTCGGGTGCCAGGATCCACCACATAACCCACACAATCAGGTCACTCCACAACAAGTACAAATATGACTCTGTGATTGTCCATGTTGGTGTGAACAACCTGAGACATACCTCCCTGGATGACATGAAAAGAGACATGGGAGAACTCTCCGATCTTGTAGCCCAGGCAGGTATGACCCTAGCCCTGAGTAGCATCCTGCCATCACCCAGAATGATACTGCAGTACAAGGACAAAATGATTGACTTCAACAATTGGCTAAGCTTCTGGTGTCATACTAAGGGGAACCAGTATCTGTCTGCCTGGTACGACATGGTCGACAGACCATGATGCTTTGCCAGAGATGGCCTGCACCTGTCACCCCTGGGATTCCGGATACTGGCAAAGGCTCTTGCTGCCCCTGTAGTGCCATTTTTAGGCAAGGTTCAAATGACAAATTCACCACCATAACAGGAACAGGCAAGCAAAAACTGAGGGTAATGCTACTCAATGCTAGAAGTCTAAATCTCAAAATGCACTCACTCGAGGCACTCCTTAAAATGGAGAACATCGATGTCTGTGCAGTGACTGAGACCTGGTTCAAGGTTCCAGAGAGCACCCCTGCATTACCAGGCTATAACTCATACCACACTTTTCAGCCATCTAACCTGGACTGGAACACCAAATGTGGAGGTGTGTCCATATTCATTAAGGATATCCACACCTCCAGGTTAGTTGCTCAGCATATTGCAGCCGAGGTTATCCAAGTGCAACTAACTCTGGGTAAAACTGCAATCCAAATTTTAGCTTGCTACAGATCCCCCACCATGCCCCAGGATTCTCACTCCTCTTTTCTTGATATACTAGAAAATATTAGGGTTCAAGCAAGCACCCTAATATTGGGCAATTTCAACTACCCCACCATTAACTGGGAAAACTACTCATGTACCAACTTCTTCACTCAGCACTTTCTGGAATTCATAAATTCCAATGACCTGGATCAACTTATCCACTCCCCCCACCAGGGGCAACAATATCATAGACCTAGTCATTACCAGCATGAGTGACCGGTGTTCCACACCTGAAGTCAACTTCTCATTGGTCAGATCCAACCATAAGCTAATCACCCTAGATATCCTCATCCCACCCCCAACCCCATTAAGGAAACCATGGTAAAAAATTTCTCCAAAGCCAACTTCATGCTTCTTAAGACAGAAGTGGTGAACTTCATGACACCCATGCAGATGGACAATACAGTTACAACTGCTGAATCCTACACAAATGTACTCTATAAGCACTTACATGAGTGCATGGATTGTGCTACCCCAAACAGAACCAAGACGCTATCCTCCAAAAAAAGGAAGCCAATCTGATGGTCCCCTGCCATAAACAAACTCTACAACAGAAGGAAATTGTTGCAAAAGAGAGTAAAATCCCATGAGTGGAGGAGCTCCCTGATCAGCCTCAGCAAGAAGCTGAGATCCCTTATAAGATCCTCCAAAGCTAGCTATGAAAACAAGATTGCCACTGCTTCTAAGGACAACCACAAAACATTCTATAGCTATGTCAAGAATCTCAATGGCAACACCCAGATCAGCTCTGAGTTACAGCACAATGGCACAAAAATTACAGAACCAACTGATATTGCCAACATCCTGGCAGATAGGTTCAGTGCTAACTTTAGCCCCCTCTCACCCCCTAAAGGGTCCATATCTATACAGGAAGAATGCAGAGTCCCTGTAATCACAACTTCACAGGTAAAAGCAACACTCTCTAAAGCCAAAAACACAGCATCCATGGGACCAGACAACATCCAGGCTGCGTTTTACATGAACTTCAGATGAACTGGCTCCCCACCTAAGCACAATGTTCAATCATAGCCTCCTGTCAGGCTTTGTGCCCACTGAATGGCACACAGCAACAGTTATTCTACTCCACAAAGGGGGAGCCACCACTGATCCTGGGAACTATCACCCTATAAGCCTGACGAGCCTTGTCTGCAAGGCCATGGAACGTATCATCATAGAATTCATAAACAAATACTTGGTAACCTCCAAACTCTGGACCCCACCCAGTTCAGGTTTTTGTGAAAGGCAGATCTTGCTTCCTGAACCTGGTCGACTTCTTTGAGGCAGTCACCAAAGCCTTAGACAAGGGTAAGGTGGTTCACACAGCCTATCTTGTCCTCGCCAAGGCTTTTGACACCATCCCCCATTCTGGAATTATAGCTAAACTCACTAAACTAGGTATAAATCCCTATGTCACAAGATGGGTTGCTAACTGGCTCACTGACAGAACCCACACTGTAAAAGTTGCAGACTCCAAATCTGACTTCAAACCAGTGACAACTGGAGTACCACAGGGTTCAGTCCTGGGACCTCTCCTGTTTGGTATCTACTTCTCTGAAGTACAGGCTAACACAGAAGGCCTCTGTCTAATGAAGTTCACAGATGACTGCAAACTAAGAGCTAGAGTCAAGTCCCCAAATGATGTGGACATCCAACAGAAGGGCCTCATTGAGACAGATGCCTGGCATCAGAGCCATGGCCTCAAGCTCAATGCCAAAAAGTGCATTGTTATCCCCTTTGGTAAAAACTCTGTACCCATGAACTACCACATAGGCGGCAGTCTTCTTAACACCGAATGTGTGATAAGAGACCTTGGGAACCAGGTGGACAGTAGTCTCTCCTTTGATAATCACATTGCCACAGTAGTCAGGAAATCCTTCTACATAGCACACCTCATCACAAAAGGGTTCTCATCCAAGAAAAAAGAGGTCATTGTTCCCCTCTACTCAACACTCATTAGACCCATTATAGAGTACAATGCCCCTTTTGGAATGTACCTCACAAGACATCTGCAGCAGCTGGAAAGAAGAAGTACCTCACAAAGAGAATTACTGGCCTCAAACAGATGCTCTACATTGATCGTCTCAAAAAACCCCAGCTTTACACTGTAGCATATCACCTACTCCGAGGTGATCTCTGCCTAACATATAAATCTATGTCAAACCCAGAGCTGTTGGACATGCTACACCTAAAGAAATCCCAATCCCTCTGAGCAACACGCTCTAGGGACCTAAACCTTGTCACCACAATAAACAGGACTTCTGGAGGGATAGATTCCTGTCCCAGAGACTTCCCATACTCTGGAACAAGCTACCTATCCATGTCAAGCAAAGTTCCTCATTAACTATCTTCAAGAAAAATCTTGATGAGTGGATGTAAAATAGGAAATACACCCCTTGGATCACTTCTGTGGCTCTGCTCGACAGGGGCACAGGAAATTAACTTCCTTGGGTTGGTGTAAGCCAGGGAACTTTGCTGGCTAGGCTTATTTTGGCCCTTGGGCCGATTGCCAAGTACCTACCTATGAACCTAAGTTCCAAATCAGTAAGAGTAAAAGTAGTAGAACCAGTCTAATAGCTATACTATGATTTACAAAACATTGTCCAAACTGGTAGAATTATTTGAAGAATGGAGATAATTTATGCTCCAGTCAAGACCAAAACTATTGTATGTGAAATTATACATTTATCTTATAGACGATGCAGGAAAATGAATAACTAGTTCTAGAAAAGGAACCAACCAAATAATGCAAGATTAGATTAATTTGCATGTAATAAATGTAATTTCCGTAGTTTTATCAAACAGACCAATGTATCTGTACATCTGGAAATGTTAAAAAAAAGTTTTATTTGAAAAAAGTCTAACATCACTGGCATCATGTGTGTAAAACCCTGTGAAGAATGTAAAAAGAATACTGCATTGGAAAGACTGACCAAATGTTTAAAACACATGTTAGAGAGAATGTATTTGAAATTGCACATTGGATCCAAATTTGGCATGCAAAATCCACTAGGGGAAAACTTCATTAATACCTTAGCTAACTATTCCTTCCTTAATGACTGGTCATACTGTCATATTTAAGTTACAACGATTAGACGTGGATTCACAATCTGAATGGGATGGGGATTGCACTAATATTTTGTTGTTTTGTGATATCAGATGGCAAGTCATTTTGAAAAGCTACTAAGGTTATTTTCTGAAAGATTACTTTTGCATTAAAGTCTCATTTAAGAAATAGAGGCAATGCTACATTTCACTCATAATGATGTACATATTCTCTACATATTTTTGACAGTCTTGTCACAAAATGTAACATTTTCTTATTTTTATTTCTCGTATTTTATCTAATGATCAGTGTCACTTTAAGAATTCAGTGATTTAATGGCTTAACTGAAGAATTTTGCTTGTGTGTGTGTGTGTGTGTGTGTGTGTGTGTGTGTGTGTGTGTGAAAAGCATATATATATATATATATATATATATATATATATATATATATATATATATATATATATATATACATATATATATATATATATATATATATATATATAAATATATATATATATACACACACACACACACACACACACATATATATATATATATATATATACACACACACACACACACACACACACACACACACACACACACACACACACACACACATATAATATATATATATATATATATATATATATATATATATATATATATATATATATACATACATATACACGCGGGCACAAACACACACACACATTAATTTTTACAGGATGAGGTGGGACTGGAATATTAGAAAGGTTGCATTCTAAAATATTTTTACAAATGTGGAATTTAGCACTTTGGTTGATTTTCTTCTGACGGTGTTGGTTTGGGTTTGAAGTTTATAACTTGTTAGCGCTTGGTTTTGATGATAAAAATGCTTGTATGCCTCATGAGTTAGACTTCTTAACTTCAGCTTGTTTTGTGTATTATATTTCTGTTAAAAATGAAAATAAAAATTATGGTTATAAAAAAGATCCCAGCAAAACCATATTATGATATATAGGCAATAAACTCTTAGTCAGTCATAACAATTGATAATATATTATATATATCTGTAATATAATCAGTAGGTGTTGTGGTACACTTTTACATATAGCCTAAGTATTTAAATTAGTCATTTAGCTGTGACATGTGCAAATGTTTGGTTGTATAATTGCTGTGTTTTGCTCTAGGTATTGTCTGAGCAAGGTCCAACATGTGCCAGTCTATTACTCGTCAGCAAATATTAACTAAATAAATGAATAAATAGGAACAGATAAATAAATAAACATTGAAGTAACTAGAAATCTCTAGAAAGCACTGTCCGACAGGTCTTGCAGAAACCCTCTGAATCATCTATTTTCCATAATTAACTTAAATTTCCCAGAAGCCACTTTATCTTTAAAAACATCCGTTACATTTAAAAAAAATAGATGATGACAGTTGGAAGACCTTAATACATAATTACATATGACAGAGACACACACACACACACACACACACACACACACACACACACACACACACACACACACACACACACACACACACACAAATGCATGTCTATAGTAAGCTTTGCTTCTTTTGTCTCGCTTAGTATCATTAACATCAACATTTTTTTGTTTCAGGAAAATATGGACAACCATGGTGGTCATTTATTTTACTGTCATTCAGACATGGTGTTTGCTTCATGTGTGCATTACCATTTCAAACCGCATACTTCTAAAACAATTTTCATTTGGACTCTTCCTGCTATATTAAAACTCATTTTGGAAAACTTGAGGCAATAACACTGAAGCAAATGATAACAGTTCAAACAACATAATCATCTCTGAGAAGCAACACCACTGGTTTTCTATAGAAGCTGTTGTGCCTGAGCTTAGGTTTTCATATTTCTGAGAATTCCAGTCATGGCTGTCTGCCAGATTTCGAAACAGTAATCAGTGTCTATAGATTTAGTACACTACATTGCCTTATTCTACATGATGACAGAACATCAGATCTGTTAACTAAGTTGACAGTTAGTGACTAAGATGGCAGTGCAGTTGGGAGGAGAGTGTATAATATAATATAATAAACATTTTTCCATCTCCTCTATCACATATTGTAGCTCCAGTTTTCTATTTCACTCCTTTGCTTTTGCCACTGTGGGATTTCACCTTACTGTGTATGCAAAGGCTGCATTTTACTGGTTCCATTTATTTGCTTTTCATGATACTCATTTACACATGCGCACACACACACACACACACACACACACACACACACACACACACACACACACACACACACACACTGACTCAACAGCAAGCAAGTCCCTCCCCCAGTGAATTACACTCAGGGAAACACTCACCTGTATAATCACATACACACCTAGAGTCCCAGTTCTGTGCCTAACTCTTCTACTGTGATGACCCAAAAAGACAAATATGAACACACACATACTCATTCATGCCTCTACACCCTACAGACATGCACACAAATGTCCACATGCATACTCACACTAGCAGCTCCCTGTCCCCACATCATCTCTGAACTAACTTTTACTAGACGTACTCCCATACAAGTGAATGGTTGTCTGCAATGTTCTTTCCTTTGTTATTTTTTCCTCCTACAGAAAAAATGTACCTTCTCAGCAGAGAAAACCATGAGCTACTGACATTTCCAGAGGAGATCACATGGATAGTTTGCATTATATGCTCCCCCAGGCTGTAACATTATTATGTGACTTCACTCACAAGACTACTGTCCTTGCTGTGGCTCCCACAATGTAAAACCTCAGAAGTACAGTGCAGTTCTATTTTATTATTTGTTGACCAGGTAAGCCCTATGGACAAATTGTCCCTTACCAAGGATAATATAGAAGCATTGTCTAATTAAGTGGGCTGTTTAAAGTCTCACACTAGGCAAATGAAGGTGGAAGGAATCATACCCTATACCCTAGAAGAGGGAGCAGCTTCCTCTGCACTAACTGCCAAACTAACCAGTTTATACTTTAAACTGTACATTTAGGCATAGTGTCCTTCCTTTAACAGCTGCAACTGAAAAATATGGATTTATTTACATGAAAGTGTTGGATTTTATTGCTATTCATCTTTAGCTAAAGTGTTCATTGCAGAGAACACGTTAATCTTTAATAAGTCATCTGATGATGCCAGTGAATTTAAGGGGCCTGAGTTCCACATCGAAAGGTAACAAAGAAGATTAATGATATGAGCTATTAACAAGCTACTTCTTGTAGTCAAAGGCTTGATTCTCTTGACCGCCATTTATGCACTGTATAACTCAGCAAGTCACCTAACCGGACACTGCTCTCAGGAAACTGGGTTAGTCTCCTTGACTGCATGCCTAGTTTCCACCTATGAAGGACAGAATAACATGAGGCCACTACCAGTGAGAAGCCAAGCTTACATATGCTAAAATTAGATTCTGTGCAGCTATTTGCCTAGCAGTGGGTGGACCCAGTAGTGTAAACAGGACAAAATAATGAAAAAAAGCTCTCTCATTACCTCTGAATGGAATCAAAGCATTTTGCAAAGTATTCTGCTTACTGTGAATAAGTTGCTAAATGCAATAACGAAATAGAAACCAGTGAAACTCGCACATATTCAGCTGTAATTCTTCACTTCCCTTACTTCCAGAGAAGCTGTAGTAGAGGATGTCTTTACATTCACTGCTGCAGTATTCATTACTTCATTATTTACTTTAGGGATTCTCTGCTGTGAAGCTCATTGTCTGGCCAGTCTACCAAAGTCTACCATTGCTTTAAGGTATGCTGAACATCACCTACACACTGCTCACATAGTGAAGGGCATAAAGGTGATGTTCAGGTATACCATCCTCAAAACTTCTTTACTGCCAGTCCAAACACTATTTTTAACCATCGGTCTATTTGCCTCCATCCATTTTTGCAGTTTTTTCTATTTATTGGAATTCCATGATTTCTTCTGTTTGCTGAAGTCCTCACTGTTGCGGATAAGTACCCAGTTGGGTTTTATGTTCTTTTCTTCATTTTGTTGTGCTGTTTGGGGTTTAATGTCATCCAGGAAGGATAAATGCCAGTATGAGAGACAGATTCCCCACAAAAACCACCACAATAAGTGCCCTTTTTGCCTAGGAGCTTCTCAGGACTTTAGGTCTTGTTCTATTTGTCAGGTATTTCTCCCAAAAACCCTTCATAATAGGCTTTCTTCCCTTGAATTGTATCTTGAGAACCAGTGTCTTAAGCTGCTTGCTAATGATACTATGGATAGAACTTCCTTCTCCAAGGGTCAGCCATCATAGGTTCATAGGTTCATAGATTAGTACTAGGCTAACTGCCCTTGCAAGCCATTTTAAGCCTAGCCAATTATCCCCTGTGAGATTCAAACCCTGTACCTTGTGTTTGTAAGGCAAACACCTTAACCATTAGGCCACCCTCCCAACCCCTAAATAAATACCCACTGTCAGTCTCGAACCCAGGACCTTGGTAACATTAGTCTGTATGACCTACCACTAAGCCATGCCTGCTTTCATGCTGTCTTCAGGGAAGAAGAAGGTGAAAAGGGTAAGACCGGAATCTTCCACTGTCCAGCCACTGTTGGGGGTTTCTCTCGAAGTTATTACAAATCCAGAGACTCATCTGGTTGTGTTGTCAGAGTCCTCTGCCACATCTAGGTTAGAGGCCAGTGTGGATCTGGTGGCAGCTTGTCCAACAAGGCTTTTCTGGTGTCCCTTTGGGGTGTTCAGGGGGAACCACGGTTGACTGTTTCCAAGGGGTAACTAAAAACAAAAGCTGTCCTGGTCCACAGAAGCAAGCAAAAATGGATAAATAAAAAACTCTTTAATGAATAAAGCGCAAGCTAGCAAAATAAGTAAAAGTTGAACGCTTTCATCCATCCACTGGACTTCATCAGAACTAAGTAACAATAACCACTCATTCCTTAAATATGCTCACAATTAAATATCAGGTACAATAAATCAATTAGTTAATTACCTGATTACATTCTAATCTCATTAAAAATAAAAACTTTAGTCCCCTTGCTGCATTTGGAACCTAAATTCCTATACAGTACCAGCCAGAAAACCATAAGCAGAAAAATATGTACATAACAATTCTCATTGAAACTTAGGTCTTAACCTATATGTATATAAAATATTAGGCACAAAGTGCTCTAAAGTAAGTTTAATGATACAAGCATACAATTGTAAAATTATAAATTAACCAAAAAAAAGATAAAAAATAAAAAGGTAGATCACAGTCACTAACTGACTACTTGTAATTTCTATACATAATATGTACATAATATTGTGAAATATTGTGTTTCCAAGGAGTCTAGGGGTTTTTGACAGTTTCTTCTGAAGGAAGATGTTCCTACTACAGTTGTGGAATGCCGTCCTGAATCATGATCCTCTCAGTTTTCTAGGATGGACTTCCCCTTAAAAAAGAAACAGAAAACTGGACATGTTTATTCTGCTCCTAGGGATTCACAAAGTAAGTGGCAGGCCTTTACTCAGGGGATATCAAATGCTTTACTGTCATTAAGGCCTCCTCAAGGGGTTTCGGTTCCTGCTCCTCCTTGGTCTTCTTCTTCACCTAAAAGGCCAAGGGAATGAAATTCTTCTGAGTAAGAGTTGAATTCTGATGAAGAATCCTTTACTTATTCTACCCAAATTCCTAATAGTCAAGATACTCCTTCTGAGGAAATTTCCTCTTGAGGTACAATCTCTAGGTTGATGGAATTTTTTAAGTGGGATTGTGCCCAGGTTTCTGATATCTATAAAAGGTACATTGAGTTATTGCAGATGGAATCTCCTAAACCTTCATCTATTCCTCCTGTCTTGGCTGCTTTACTAGATGTTTTTTTCTAATGCCTCTAAAGTGCTTGATTCTCCGCCCCCTGCTCCCAAGAAGTCTGATAGGTTTTATAGGGTGCCTGAGGATTGCTCCTTTTTGTTCTGATATCCTGCTGTTGACCCCTCTGTGATGTCTGTAGCCTCTGATAAGCCATCTCAATTGATTCCTTTGTCCAAGTTACTGCCTTCTGACAAGGGCAGCAGGACCATGGACAGGCTGGGTATGACGGTTTCTAATTCTGCTGCCCTAGCTTTTAGGGTGATTAATTATCAGATCCATATATCTAGGGATGTGTTGGCTCTTCTTTCCCAGGCTTGTCAGCTTTTTTCTGATCTTCTAGACTCTGAGAGTAAGCCTTCTGTTCTTTCCTTGCTAGGGACTTCCTCTCAAGTAATTCATCATTCTATCAGATGTAGTTATGATGCAGCGGATGCCTCTTCTAGGGCTGCTGCTTTTGGTTCAGTACTGAGGAGGCATTCTTGCTTAGGCTTCAACCATTACCTGATGATATTAAGGCTAAGCTGATGGATCCCCTCTGAATACTAAACTTTAGTTTGGGAAAGTGGCTGCTGATTTGTTTACATCTCTTCAGGACAAGAGAAAGGCCTTATAGGAACTTAAACATGGTTTTGTTTCTCCTGTGCCTAAATTTGAGAGAAACTACCCTTCTAAGCCAGTCTTTATTCGTGGGCAATCTTGCCCTCCTGCTAAAGGTCAAAAGGGTAGTAAATGGGCTCCTCCTGCTAAGTTCACTCAGACTGCAGGGATTCTAAAGCCTTTCTTTCCTGACAAACAAGGTGCTGTCTGACTATCCACCTGTTCCCAGCCACTTTCTCTTTCTCTTCATCTTTCTCTTTCTCTTCTTATTTGGCTTTGAATCACCCAGGATTCTTGGGTTCTGTTAATCATTTGTCAGGGGTAATTCATGGTGTGGATTTCTTGTCCTCCTTTTATGAACATTCCTCAGCCTCCTTGGGAACAACTTCCTTTTTTCCCAGACATTCTTTGAGACCTCTTGTCTCAGAGTACTATTCAAGAGGTGCCTGTGTCCCAAAGGGGAAGGGGTTTTATTCAAGAATGTTTCTAGTGCCCAGAATAGAAGGTATTTGGAGATCTGTTCTAGACCTCTCCCATCTAAACATTTTTTTGAAGGTGCCTTCCTTTCAGATGTTGTCCCTTCAGTCCCTTTTTCCTCTCTTGCTCCTTCAGGCCTTTCTTGTGTCTCTGGACCTCAAGGATGTTTATCTCCATATTCTGATCCATCCTTTTTCAGGAGGTATTTGTGCTTCTCTGTTGCTTCCTGGCATTTTCATTTCTGTGCATTGCCCTTTGGCTTTTCTACTGCCCCAAGGGTGTTCACCAAATGCCTTGCTCATGTGATTGCTTTTTGCAGGCTTCACAGGATCCAAATATTTCCTTACTTGGACAACCTGCTGATTGAGGCAGCCTGTCTAGAGGTCTTTTTGCAAAATCTTCATTTTACCATTTCTCTTCTTCAGAGCCTGGGATTCACAATAAACTTCAAAAAGTCTTCCTTGACTTCTTCTCAGGATCATGTCTTTCTGGGTTGCAGGATTCAGACGGTGCCAATGCTGGAATACCTGCCTCCTCCAAAGGCCTTAACTCTCAATTCTTACTTTCAGACTCTTCTTCCCCTGGCCTTCATTTCAGCCAGGGAGTTTCTGAGAGCTCTGGGGTTTATGGCATCCACCATTCCAATGCTCCCTCTGGCCAAACTCCACATGAGGAAGTTCTAGTGGTTTTTGAAGTCAGAGTGGCTTCAACATGCGCATCCTCTAGACTTTACAGTTCCTCTTCTTACTTGTCTCAAGAAGGAACTTAAGTGGTGGATTCAACAATTGTCTCTGAATCCCTTTTCATCCTCCTCTTCCCTCTCAGGCTCTGTTCACAGACACTTCAGATGTGGGATAAGGAGCAACGTTTGGCTCCCTGAAGGTTCAGTGCATGTGGTCGCCATGTCAGCAGAAGGAGCACATCAACGTCAAAGAGATGAGAGCTCTTATGCTGTTTCTTCAGGCCTTTCATCATCTCTTCTCTCCAGGGCCTCTCAAGGTGTTCACAAGCAATACCACAGTTATGTAGTATATCAACAAACAGGTTGGAACAAGATCTTACCTCCTTTTGCCAGCTGGCACTTCTGGTATGGAATCTGGCTATCAAGTGTCAAGTGACTCTTCAGGTAGTTTATTTTCAGTCAGATCAGAACATTGTTACCAAGCATTACAAGTTGGATGTATCTCCAGAACTAGAGCTGGTTTTGCTAATGCCATTCTTCATGACTTCTTAGAAGGCTGCACTGCTGCTTCCTGCTGCCAAGTATTTTCTTGAGCTTTGGCACGCTCCCATAAGTAATGAATACTGCAGCAATGAGTGTACGGACAGAGTACAGTATTCACTCCTTTTTTCCATCCCTAGTATTTTTCCTTCTTGTATGTGCAGGTTCTCTTTGGTTTTCCTTGGACTGCTGTTCCTACTGGGGCAATCAGTTCTGAGGTGGTACACCTGAACATCACCTTTATGCCCGGCTCTACATGAGGATTGTGTAGGTGACGTTTAATGTACCTTAAAGCAATGGTAGACTTTGGTAGACTGGCTGGATGATGTGCTTCATGGCAAGGAATCCCATAAGTAAGCAATGAAGTAATGAATACTGCTGCCGTGAAGGCAAGGACATCTACCGTTATGGTAAGATTTTAGACAAGTGTACTTTTTCGTTAATTTACATCCTACCTTGAAGCAAATAGTTAAGTGTTTTAAGCTACAGCAGCAGTGACCTATCAGCTGCAATGAAAGATCTATGTTTTTGTTCATTAATTCATTATTTTTATTCTTTTTTTTATGAAAAGGGGATCCTCCACCTTCCCAGCTGAATTGCTGACAAACTTGAGAACCAGTTATTCAACCAGAAATTATATTGAGAAAAAAATATATATGCTATTAGGGTCAGACATTACACAAACCAAAACAGACGTAGAAGCAGTATAGATATGAGCTTCTTAATTATCATAAATGTATAAGCAATTATATGCATTTAATGTCACTATACACAGATCATTACTCTCTAGGAAGTCATCTTGACTAAACTTACTGCAAAAAATAGTTTCCTCTTTGAATTATCTGTGTAAGCAGACAAGAGAACATGATTCATTCTGATTACCTGCTCCATTCTATTTATGGTCACGGAGAGCCCATGCCTGAATTGGGAGTCAATAAACACAAGGTGCAAAAACTAATTTTAGGAAGTCAGTTTTCTACAGGGCACAACAAACAAACACAAATGCACACACACAACATTCACACGCAGATGCTATTGGGGGATCATCAGTTCACTTACACCAAGTCAAGAAGGAGGAGGAAACTGCAAGCCCTGAGCACAAAATGAGAGAATAAACAGACTTTACAATGAAGGCAATCCACCCGACAATTGAACTGGAGAACCGAGGGTTATGAGGTAGTAATGCCATCTGTTGTACCACTGAGCCACATTCCAATGAAAATTTTATTTAACAAAATGTTAATCTCTTAGCTCTGTTTGGGGATTTTTACTTTATTTTCTGCATCACAGAGTACTTTCTTGGGAAAGATATGCTCATGAAGTACTATTAACCTCAAGGCTGTTCACATAGCAACAGACTGCACAACCTCTTTGCTCTTCCAATATCTTAAAGAGTCTTCATTCTGTCCAGTGTTGTTCTGCTAAATACCAATCAGTCAAGACAAGCAGAAAGAGTAGCAAGGACAGAATCAGGTTTGAAAAACATTTATTTTATTTTATTTTAAGATTTGATAGCTCTCCCAGGAACACTTTCAGAGCTTGCTTGGGAATACATACTCACTAAGTATATATTAGAATGGAAACATTTGTTAACATACTCATTTCTTTATGAAGAAAATATGAAAATATGAAAAGAAGTGATGTAATGAATGCTACTGTGTAATCTGAAGATAAAAATGTAAGTGCCTAGAAAATGCAGAAAGGGAGGAAAGTGCAGTTTTACAAATTTCTCAGTCAGATGCAAAATACCCTTCAAATCAGCTGAAGAATTCTCTTGGTAAATCAAAATTCTCTTGATCCAATACATAATCCAAGTAACCTCAAAAATGAGTACTAAATGAATACTGCATGTCAACAATGGCTTAGCTAGGCCGAAAATAGACAGATAAAAATGTGGAGAAGACAAATGGTTTGCAGATGGTGAAGTCAATTGCTCCCTGATGCATACTAGCATGCATGACTTCTTTGCAGTGTTAGAATATATGTATCGGTCACTCTGGGAGAGGTGATCTGTTTATGAACAATAGTGTTAATGCTGTTTCAGTACAGCCCCATTCAACTATGATCCATCCCCAATGTTTTCCTCCATATCTAACCTTTTTAAATAAAGCAGTGCACTTCTTTTTATTTATTTGTTTGTTAACTATATAAGTAAACTGCTTTTGCAAACTTTTCTACCCTAACCTAGATGATAAGGACATGGGTAAATGTAGTAAAAATAAGGAATAATGCACACACTCCATGCAAACAGTAACTGTAATGCTGAGTGCTAGAACTGTGAGGAAGTTATTTTACCACTGTCAACATGCTGCTTTACTTAGTAATAAACACATTTCATATGCATTAGTCTGTCACGTATGCAACTTGTGTATTGCACCTTTGAACTCATCCGTGATTATATTCTACTAATACCTAGTGAAATTTACTTCAAATAATGTGCTCTACTATCCTGCTGTTAGACTGTACTTCCCTAACAATTTTCGGCTGTAGCGTCTTACAAATGAGTTCTTATACAGTCTTCTTGTGAATGACCCTATGTTGTTGAATGAGATATGGTCATTTAACTGAAACAAGACTTAACAAGTACGTTTCAATTATTATCATACCTATCAATCTCTTACAGCAAGAAATCTGGACAAAGCCATAAATTATGGGGGGAGGGGGGGAACAAAGGCCCAAAAATAGGGACAATTTTTAAATATTGCTCTTACAAACATAAATAGTTGATAGAATAACAGCTTTTGCGTAGCATGAATTTTGTAAAGGATACAAAGTGTAAAATTCAAATTTTTGTCATTATTTTCTGACTTCTGTCCTCAATGATTTAACAGTGATTTGCCAGAAAACCACAATTTTTGGAGAAACATGAAAAATATGAGGTAAAAATTTGGGCATTCTGCAAAAATCTGTACAGTTGAGGGGTATGATATTACAGTTCAGGAAAAAAATGGCATTTCACTAAATAATATAAAATTCAAAGAATAGTGTTTTATGACTGGGCTCTCCCCCTAGCTCTCCCAGTCAAGGAAATGCACTTTGCAGCCCTCTAATGTTGAGTCAGCTCTAAAGTGACTGCATTATGAGGAAAAGTTATCATCTTGATGTGAGGCATTGAGGAAAATGTGTAATTTTTGTGTTGTGTTTGGCAAGCTAAATTGGTTAAATGTAAGTCATCACCACTACCCACCTTCATACCTCCAGTGATATGTTCTAATGTACATGGTGATGAACTTTCTTTTATTTTCTTCACCGGTGGTCTCTGAAAAAAAATGTAAGAAGTAGAGGCCTGCCTCATAATAACATACTAGATAATCAGTAGTAGTCACACAAGAGGCATATTCATCATTCCTGTTCAAGTGGCAACATGCTTTGATGAAATGGATGAGATTTGTGTCTTTGTATATTTGTGCACTGGCAGAAAATGTTTCACAAATCAATGCATGTACTGTCAAATACAGGGAATGTAGAGGAACTCCCAAACAAATTGTGATGTGCTAATGACACCATTGCTACTAAATGAAGACAATATTAACGGTCCACCAAATGTGGACAGCTGCCACCACTGCAACCCTTGAGAAGGATAACCTTGTATTACTCTCTCCACAAAGGCAACAAGGAAACAAGAAAGTGTCACCAGCTGCCATACAACAGCTTCCTTTGGATAAATCTCCACTCAGACGTTCGGACTGCATATGGAACAGGAGAATGAACAGCAAGCAAGAGGATTTCCAACCACATTATTCCACATACACCAATTTGATGGCCTACAGGGGAACAAGAGAAACCAATGTGGATCAAGTTCTTTGTTTAAAGTTTTATTTTTTATTTTTTTAATTGTATTTTAAAGTTTGGCACTTTGGTGTCTCATAGTTTAAACAAAGAACTTGACTGGAAGGCTTTTCTGCATTGTGTTAACTATTAGCTTATGTTTAATTGTTTTATTTAATTACTAATGATGTGATATTTGTTATTTAAATGTACCTTGTGCTACTGTGATGTTAATTCTGTGAAAGGCTTGTTAGCCGAGGCACTGGAGTATTAAACATTTTTGGATTTTATGCTTTTGCAATTGGTGTTTTTCGCTTTTTCTCTGTTTTTTTATTTTATTTTTTATTTGTTGTTCAGTAAACCAAATAAACTTGAACATCATAATAGCTCAATTACAGGAAAGGCCCTGATAGTGGCTTTACAAAGAAAAGGCAAGAGGGGACTTTAATTTATTGGAGAAAACTGGCAAAGGAGCCAAGGTACTTGGAGCAAATAATTATAGAGAGAAAGGTAATAAATTGGGAATAGGCTAAGAAGACATTTGGACTGCAGGTTAGAGACTACAAAGACAGAGAGAAAAGGATAGTGAAATCCTAAGTGAAAGACCTGCCCTGATAGAGTTTTTAGTTGAATTTAGAGCAGAAGTTGCTGTTAAAATGGATAATTATAGGGCATATAAAATATTGCATGATAAATATAAGAATCAATCAGAGGAGTTTAGAAAAGATTGGAAGAGTGACTGAATGAACAATTCACAAGGAAACAATAAAAGGACATATGTATGGCTTTAAAATATGCAACAAATTCTACTAGATTTAGGATTTTTGCTTGAAAGTGTTTGCATAGGTTATTTTATATTCCAAGCAGACTCCAAATAATTTTTTCTCAGGTAGGTGGCAAATGTTGGAGGTGTGATGGGGAAGAACGAGATAACCAAGAACATATTTTTTTGGGAGTATAACGAGTTGGCAAACTTTACAAATTCCCTACAGGGTACTCTGTCAGAATTATTTGGTTAGCAAATGGTTGTAACTAAGGAAATGAATTTGTTGAGCAGGGATACAGGATATGAATTGCCTAGACATAATAAGGCCTTATTAAGTTTAATTCTGGAGGCTGCAAAAAAATCAATTACTAGAAAATAGAAATCAAAGTATAAGCCAGCTGTATTTGAAGCAATGAATATTCTGAGATAAAAGAACTGGAAGGGGGATCTTTAGAAAACGGTAAGAGCAAATTACATAGCAAAAATGTATATTAAGGGAAGGCAAGAATTGAACAATCCATGTAAAGTTGGATTGATGACAGTTGTACAGGAGAGTATATGTGATATATAATGTTTGTAACTCTGAACATGTTAATATGTTTTGCTTTATTTTATACTAATGTATGTCTGCCTGTGTCTGAAGCTTGCCTCTCAAGTGTACCTCATTATGAGGAACGTACCTCATTTGGGGTCTTAAAAAGTTCATGTTCCTCGAAGTTCCACATTGAAAGGGTTTGCCATACATTCAGTGTTAGGAATTTTTTGACTGATATCCACGGTAACTAGAAATTAATCATATTAATTTATCAGAAAATCTTTTTTTATAAGTAAAACCAGCATATTTTAACCAACCTATGACCTTCCTAGTTGAAGTTGTTAGTAAGCTGTTAGCATGTGTTCCACATTTTGCCCATTTGTTCCACATCATGAGGACTAGCGTTCCTCATTTTGGAGATGGAAGGTTGAGAGCTATGGTCTTAAGTGATAATTCAATAAATGTGTTACAAAAAGAGCAATGTGTGTAGAATGCCAAGAACAGATGCAAGCACACAAATATCAAAGATATGCTTGCCCTGATCAAGGCACTCAGTTCTCTGACTCAACTTTGGTCCTTGGAACCTCTGCAAGTTGTTACAGATAATATCACAGTAATGTAGTACATCAACAAGCAAGGGTAATCGGGTGTACCCCTTTTGCAGAATAACCATGTTAGCTTGGAATACAGCTTCACAGCACAGTCTCACTCTACAGGTATATTACATTCTGTCAGAGCAAAATTGTGTGGTATACAACCTGGGCAGCTCATGGACAGGTCCTCATGACTGGAAACTAGATCAGCAGGTCTTAAATGCCTTTTCTTTTCCTGGGACAGGAATGTTCCTATATGATTTTCCACTAATTTCCAGGGTACTTCTAAATATTCAGAAGGAATCCCACAAAATCATTTGGTAACTCCCTTCTGGCTCAAACAACCATGGTTCTCCCTTCTTTTGGAAATGGACAGGGACAATTACCATAAGCTACCTCACAGACAGAGTCTACTGACACAAAAACAGAGATGATTGATACACCCCACCATTAATCAACTTCAAATGACTGTGTGGATGATAGAGGATTAATTTCTTTTACTCACCTGTTTACTGAGGATGTGCAGCAGATACTAACAGAGGCAAGATAGCCTGAAAATCATATATTAACAAATGGAAAAGTGTTTTTAGTTGGTGCCAATAACATAACCAGCACCCATCAGGGCTAGTTGTTCTCTGGTTTTACAATATTTGTGTGAGTTATCATCCTACATCCTTTCTTACTTCTTGGTCAAGGTTCATGTATCAGTCATTTCAGCATGTCTGCCCATGGATCCTCCTCTTTCAATGCATTCTCATGTCAGAATGTTTTTGAAGGGTGATTTGCATAAAAAGCCATGCAAAATATCCTTTTGTATTGAGAAGCTAACAGTTGCTCCTTTTGAACCAGATAACCTATCTGACTTGAGGTTCTAAACATGGAAAACAGTTTAACTGATTGCTCTGACCTCTGCAAGAAGGATATCTGAATTGCAAGCTCTTATGGTGAGTCAGCCTTATTTCATTTTCCACAGGGACATGGTGTCTTTGAGAACTAATCCTTCATTTATGCCTAAAATGGTAATCAAGTTTTCTTTAAGCCAAACTACTCATCTTCCCGTTTTCTTTCCACAGACAACAGGTACTAGCTTAACAGAACTAGATCTTTCAGATCTTTAGATCGATTGTTCATTTCTTGTGAAGGTAAGCAGGAGGGAAAAACTGTGTCAAAACAGACTATTTCCAAATGGTTATTACCTTGTTTATACTCTCTATAGCAATTCTATTCCATGCAGTCAAGGCCCACTCTACCAGGACTTTGGCTTCCTTTATGTTATTTTTTTTGGAGAGGGTTGGATTCTAGAAGTATTCTAGAGGCTGCTACTTGGTCCTCTGTACATACATTTACAAAGCACTATAAGCTTGATTTCTTCTCTAGGTCCAGATCAGGCTTTGCTAGGACCATTGTACAGTGGCTCCAGGGCTCTTCTCTTTCCTCCTCCAAAATGGAGTAAGCTAAAGTAATCTACCTATATAGCTAAGGCTATGACAGCATTGATCAATATGATAAACATAGTACAGCTGTATAAGTAACACGCAGTGGTGGTGCTGCGGTAGCGTTGTTGCCTCACAGTAAGACGCTGTCCGGTTCGATTCTCAGCTAGAGCGTCTTCTGCATGGAGACATGCATGAATGGGTGTACCTTCATTGAAGGTTGTGCATCAGGGTTGGTAACTCGGCAGGTAAAAATCAACTACCAATCATTAGCAGACCGGAGTTCTGCTGTGGCGACCCCTAACCGGGAAAAGCCAAAAGATACAACAACAAGTACAGTTGTGTAAGTAAACTTACCATAACAGTAGATGTTTGAATGATCACTTCTGTAAAAGTTGCTCCTTCCCTCGAGCACTACTTGTTTTTTTGTGTGTGTTATTTTTATGTCAGGGTATGGATATTTATTTATTTATTTATTTTGTTCCTAGCATTGTTCTTTCAGGGTACAGCCTTCCTATCTCTGTTAGCAGGAAAGCTGCAAAGGCATTTGCTCTCAAACTTGTCCTTTTGTCAGCTCAGCTCGAGCTGTCTGGTAGTCTGGGTGTATAAAAGGTGCCCTGAAGTTTTGGAAGCTGGCCAGCTGTTATATCCTTTTGGCAGGATATAAACACATATAGCTACGGCTACTGCAGCAGTGATTATTCAAACATCTACTGTTATGGTAAGTTTACTTACATAACTGAACTTTTTACTTAATCAATTATTAACCCACCTATAATTTCAGAAATGTTGGCTTTGTGAGGATAAGTAAACTGAACTTATGAGAGCCGCATAAAACTGTGCATACACATAAATGTTGTAATTTAACAATTAATGAGAGAGCCCTGTTACAGAATTTGAAAACTGATAAAGTGTGTTCAGCCCATTAAAGAAAATAATGGATGGGCTTTAAGTTATGCTGATTACAGTAATAAAATATGGGGAGCATTTTAAAGGTGAACAGTCATTTTGAAAGCATATTTTTGTTGTACAATTTTTATCACCTTTTCATATTTTTGATGTACCATTTTATCATCTTTTCTCCACATATTGCCTTAACACATGTCTTTCTTATATAAATAAAAAAGCATAGAGATTTGAAATGGGCATTTGTTTAAATGTTTGGATGGGAAACTAATGTTGTGTGTGTATTCATTAAATATTATAAATGATTAGACATATATGGACAATGATATATAAAAACATACTATGAAAAGTGCTTATTTTCAACTGTTTTCATTACTTTCTGATTAACTAAAACAATATTTGCTGCATATCTGTTTATTTAAACTGTGCAACTGCATTTTACTGCATTTTCTAGATTATATGGTAATTGAATTTCTATTACAACTGTAAGTTCATCCGCTTGTTTATTTATTTATTTTTTCATTTTACTTGTTTGCTGTACTTGAAAAACATTAGCATAGATTAGGTTCAGGTTTTTGCTGAATCTAGTACTGTCTGTGACCTTTGGAGCTTGTAAACAGTTAATCTTTTGTCTAGAGAACCATCCCCCCCTGTGGCCTTGTGACAGGAAAGTACAGTTTGGACTGATTTAGCTAGAGTTACTGTTGCAGGGCTCTGTTTAGGGTATTTTGATTGGATAATTTGAACTTTGGCCATTTCCTGTTTTTCTGCTTTAAAATGCCTGTGTTTGAACTGGTTTGTGCTTATTTGTGCCTGTTTGCACAATGTGCAGCATTGTGTACTACTGTGCAGAGGGATTACCGGTTACAGATGCCTGTTCTCTAGCCTCACAAATATTACCTAAATCAGAGCTATTCATGCCTAAACCTACTAATGCCTACCCCTGCTGTATTCCATCTTAAACTGTTATAGCCAGACCAAGATTATTATTAGGACCATGAACTGCCAGGTTCCCTCCTTTTCTCCTACCAGCCTGGTTGACATGGACCTACTGAGGCAACTGCCTCATGTACACTGACAACTCCTTACTTGTAAATCATTCCTGTACCATTTGTGAGAGATCCACCTACATTATGAATCTGGAAGCACAGCTCTCTCACACAATAGATAGCAATACAAACCAGGTTGCCAGCCCACCTACCACAACTACAACTCATGACACACAGTATACACATAGACCAACAAATGCAGAGGTACTCACAAAAAATCTGCCTAAACAACAGAGACCTCTAAAACACATACATACTAAACCAATCACAACACACAAAACACACAATACGCATAATGACACAAGCACAAGTGTATCACCATGAAAGCCCATAAGGCAATGCAAATCCACTCTAAATATCTTAGTCATAGGAGACTCTGTAATGAGATATGCAGATGACCCCCTCACCAGGCTGAACAAGGAGAAAGTCACAGTCAGCTGTCTTTCCGGTGCCTGGATTTGTCAGATTATACAGGTACTCAAGTCTCTCAACAACAAGTACTGTCATGATTCAGTCATAGTACATGTTGATGTGAATAACTTGAGACATACCTCCCTGGACTACATGAAGAGATACATGGTTGATCTCCCTGAGTATGTGTCACAGGCAGGTATGTCTCTAGGCTTGAAGAGCATATTACCCTCACCTAGGATGATACAACAATATAAACAGAAAATCATTGACTTCAATAATTGGCTTAGTTTCTGGTGTCATTCTAAGAGGATCCAGTTTCTGTCAGCCTGGGATGACATGATCGATTGATCTCAATGTTTCACCAGAGGTGGTCTTCATCTGTCACCCCAGGGATATCAGCTACTGCCAAAGGCTCTTGCCACTCCATAGATCCTTTTTTAGGCAATGTCACAAGAACAAAATTCCCGATGTAAAAATTTCATCAAAAAATAACCTCAAGGCTATGCTACTAAATGCTAGGAGTCTTGGCATGAAATTGCACTCAGTGGAATCAGTCCTCACCGTAGAAGATGCTGACATTTGTGCAGTCATAGAAACCTGGTTCAAGGCTGTGGAGAGCACACCAGCCATACCGGGTGTCACTTTCATGTTAGGACACGAATAAATGAATCTTCGTGGGTTCTGTTCAAGCAGCTTTATGTCATACAATCACATTACTATTATTGACTACAGACTGTAACTTAAGTAAAATGTATACAATTAATGACTATGATCATGCATGCGCACTCCCTAGCTACTTCTACAAAATGGCACTAAGGTTGTGCATGTGTGTGGGTTATATACGTGCACGTACAGCCTTGTATGCTTCTTAAAGATACAAACACACACACTTTACACTCTGATCTACATCCTCCCTCTTCGAGAAATACACCATACAATTGTTATGAGACTGTTTGGCATGCAGAAATCACAGATAATCTATAGACATGCATTATACAATGTTAAACATATAGGTATGTACAATCAAGTCCACGTTGCTGCATATTTCACACTTGGTTAAGACACTCATCCATACTGTGTGACATAAAATTGGGAATTAGATTTAGTAACTGCAACAGTTTCTGCAATATGGTTGACCTGTGGAATGTACAAAACACTTTCAGGAACAGAATCAGACTTTTGAACACATTCTGGTCTAGAAACAGTGACTGACTCTTTGATTTGAAGCTTGCATCACAGATACAATGTTGTGATTGCAAAGATGATGATGATTCTGGTACAGGAAGAAGATGTTTGCGATTTCTCCTATAAGCCACTCCTTCCGAATTTACTAAGTAAGATCTCAGCTCTGCACAGATGCCTGTAATCTGTCCTATTCAATCAAAACCTTTCATTGCCTGGATTCGCACCATCTCTCCTTCCCTCAATGGATGAAGAAATCTGCTCGATCTGTCATAACTAGATTTCTGGCTATTATGCTTCTTAAACAATTGAGCCTCAATAGTTTTATTGTTCTTGGGTTTAGGCTGCAACAAACTTGAGGAAATTGGTAGCTTAATTCTAGTTTGCCTGGAAAGTAGTCTTTGAGCAGGTGAGTCAAGAATATCATCACAGGGTATGTTTCTAAGATTAAGTAAATTCAAGAATACATCGGTATTGTCACGCTTTGACCTTTCAAGTAACTGCTTTGCACTCTGTACTGCTTGTTCAGCTAGACCATTGGACTGAGGATATTCAGTACTGCTAGTGATATGTACAAAGTCCCATTCTTTTGTAAATTTCTGAAACAACTGGCTAGTGAATTGAGTACCATTGTCAGAAAAAAAGTTTGTGTGGACTACCATGACTGAGAAATGATGTTTCAACTTAATAATAACAGTAGTTGAGGATAAGTTTGGTAGCAGATCAGTCTCAAACCAATATGAATAAGAGTCTACCAAAACTAAGTAGTGCTGATTGTTCCATTCAAAGAAATCAGTTGCTACAGCAGACCAAGTTAGTTCAGGAATTGGATTTAGCTAAAACAGTTCTCTTTGCAAATATGATCTAGTACTATTGCATACTGAACAAGAAGAAAGAACTCTATCAATGTATTTTGATAATGTAGGCCAAAATAGTAATTCACTTGCTCTTTTCTTTGTGGATGTGAATCCTGGGTGACCATGATGTAAAATTTGAATATATTCATGTTGTAAGGAAGCAGGAACAACAATTTTAGGACCTTTGAAAATAATGCCATCTTCCATCAACAATTCATTTCTTTAAGGAAAATATGCTTGCCCTCAGGTGATACACTAGATTGCTTTGACAGCCATCCAACATTAATATAATGATTGAGCTTCTGTAAAATTGGATCAGTCTGAGTGTGATCTCTTAACTCATCAAGTCTAGTGGTGGAAAAATTATGCACTGACATCACAGCAAAGTCAAAAGTTTGTGCGTCAAGCTGTTCTGTTGTGTTTCTAGGAGATCTAGATAAAGTATCAGCCAGATAAAGCAGCTTGCCTTTAGTGTAGACCAATTTGAAATTGTACTTTTGCAAATTGAGAATCATTCTCTGCAATCTCGATGGAGCAGAATGCATAGGCTTCTTTAGAATAGTAACTAGAGGTTGATGATCAGTTTCAATCTGAATAGCTTGACCATAAATATAATCACGAAACTTGGAGCATGCAAATATCATAGCCCAAAGCTCTTTCTCAATTTGAGCATATTGCATCTCAGTTTTGGTTAGTGTTTGAGATGCATAGGCTACTGGTCTACCCTCTTGAAGTATGACTGCACCTGGGCCAAATTTTGAAGCATCTAGGAAAGAATAACTGGTTTGTTCACATCATTTTATCTTAATGTAGGTTGGGGTGGCAATTTTTTGCTTAAGGTCTTCGAATGCCTTCTGATGATGTTCTAACCATGACCACACAACATTTTTGCATGTTAGCTCTTTTAAAGATGCTGTTAATTCACTGAAGTCTAATATAAATTTGCCTAAATAGTTGATCATGCCCAGGAAATGCTGTAAACTTTGTACATTGTCTGGCGATGACATCTCTAGAATAGCTGCTTGCGTGGTTGGGTCTGGTCTCAGGCCTGTACTTGTAAACAAATGATCTATGTACATAACTTCTGGAAGTCCAAATTTGCACTTCAGAGGATTGACCTTTAAGTTCACTTCACATGCCCTGTCTAGAACTCTCTTGAGGTTTCTGTCATGCTCTGCTGCACCATTGCCTCCAAATAATAGATTGTCTACTTTTATGGCACAAGGATAACCTGAAAAAATTTGTTATATTGCACTCTGAAAATCTTCACTTGAAGAATGTATTCCAAACGGCATCCTTAGGAATCTGTATCTGCCAATCAGACTACCAAAAGTAGTTAGAAATGAGGATTTGTAATCAAGCATCACTTGCCAAAATTAACTCTTTTGCATCCAAAACAGAAATACACTGGCATTTGGTATTAGAGCAGCAACTTCTTCATCTGTGCACATTGGATGATTTGGTCTTTTTAATGCTTTGTTCAAATGTCTTGGGTCAATGCATATTCTGATTTCATCTGAGCCTTTCTTTTGATTGGCTACCATGGATGATACCAATTCAGTTGGTTCTGTGGCTGGACAAATCACACCTTGCTGCATCATTTTATCCAACTGAGCTTTTGCTTTATCTTGCATAGCTAGCAGAACTCTTCTTGCAGGTCTGACTACTGAAATGATCTCTGGGTCTAACTTCATGGAATATATAACTGGAAGCTTGCCCAACTTGACATCAAAAACATCAGCATACTCTGTGAAAATGGCTTCGGAGAAATTTGAGCTCAGAAATGCACTTACATGATGAACTTCTTTAGCAAAAGAAAGCAGATTTATTCTTAAACTGTATTTGAGACCCAATAAAGATTGCACTGGCCTTCAAACTACATATAATACAAGTTATAACAGTTCTCAGCCAAATAACATGAAAGTATCACTGAACCTTCGGTTTGAATTTCTTCACCCCCATAAGCAACACGTTTCACACTACTGGTTACACTGAGTTGTTTGTTAGTTCTCACTTTTGCAAAAGTGTTTGCTGATATAACATTACACTTTGACACAGTGTCTACTTGGAGCTCTGATTTTCTATTAATCTGGACTGTACAAAACACTTCACTTCTTGTCAATACATTTACTGCATTAACTCTTTCACCAAGCACTGATACACCATCTACATAGAAACCTGCCTGTTTGACTCTACTTGGTCAGCTTGCTTTTTTGTGTGACCTTTCTTTACATCTGCATGAGGTTTACTTGATTTAAAAAACTTTTGGAAATGGTTCCAATTTTTTACACTTGTGACATTGCTGACCAAATGCTAAGTATTTCTCTATTTTAGACTCATGATTCACACCAAAACTGCGACAGTTAACAATAAAGCTAGATTTGGGTTTTGTTGATTCACATTTGTGTTGCACTGAGCTGGCACTGGAGCTTGCACTTTTCCTGGAACTTTCTAGAAAACTTTGTGGCTTCTTTGGAAATCCTGTAGCTGCCACATGCTTAGGCCTGTTCTGGTTTGTCACATGTTGCATACTGTCTACATGTGCTCTGGAGTCAACTGAACCCATGCTTTTGTCACTCGCAAGCATACTTGTATATTTTTCTTTCACCTCATGGATTTGACAAACCTCTATGGCTTTGCTCAACATTAACTCACTGTCACAAAGTAAAATCTTTCTTACAGAAGCACTATTACTACCACATACAAGCCTGTCCTTTATCAGCTCATCTTTTAGATCACCAAACCGACATGTCTTAGCTCTGTTTCTCAAGTCAGTTATATAAGCTGCAAATGTTTCCCCTAGTTTCTGATCTCTTGTGTAAAACAAATGCCTTTCTAACATAACATTCATCTAGGGGTTGCACTTCAAACACTTGGGGTGTTCCCTTAATTCAGCTTGTACAACAATATGGCAGTCTGCACCTTCTTCTTCATATACTGCTGATGCATACACACATGAACACTCTCTTTCTATGTCCTCTGACCCTGCTAGGTTTAGCAAAATGAATGCCCTGGTGCAAGCATCTCTATTTGCATAAGCTGCTTGTATGAAAATATCATACTCTTGCTTAAATATTCTCCCATTCTCTGCAACATTCTGATCAAACACAAGTGGTAGGGGTTTTCAAAATCTGTCTGCCATATTAACACATACTATCAAAGGGGTTTTTTGCAAAGCATGAATATGACCAAATACGCACATACACATATGCAGAAGTTTCTGGCATAAACAGAACGTGTCCAATGCCTTCGTGCTCTGAACTTATATTCTCATTAGTCAGAATCATGCGAATGAACAAACTTGCAGTACTTTCAAATACCTGGACTTTGAGAAATAAACTTCTCAGGCTTTTCGATATTCTACTGAACTTTGCAAAATAACTTTTCGATACTTTACTGAACTTTGCAAAATTCCTGCTCAATGCTTTCAGAATATTATTGGTGAAGGCAGAAATGCTAAAGTAATTGATCATCACTTATGAATCTTATTGGTAAAGGCAGAAATGTTAAAGTCATTTACCATCACTTGTTAAAGTTGTCACTTTAAGAAACATTAGAGAACTTTACGATAAGAATGAATAACTCATGAGCACTGTAATACTCCTTTAATGTTGTCTTTTGCAAGAAAACATTGCTTATCAGTGTAAGAAACATGTCAAGCAACTGCACAATGTAAATAAATCAACTATCTGTTGCCCAAAACTCAATAGCTTTGGAAGTAATTGTATTTTGAGAATAACTGTATACAGCACACTGAAATGTCCCCAAAATGGAGGTACCTTGCTAGGCAACTCTTTATAATACAAGAAACATTCTGTAATAGTGGCACTTTGTGAATAGACATACCCAGCACAAGAACTTTTTCTGAAATAGCTATACTTTGACTGGATTGCATAGAACAGTTGCACACAATGAACTCTTTGAAATACATGCACAGTAATAAGCACACAATATAAGCCCTTTTACACACTCTGAGATACTTTGAATAACTTTAGTTATGCTGTTGATACAATACAAAGTCATAGTTATGCCCAAACACAGCACTATGTATTTATTTATTTGGAGTTTGTTAACTGGAAAAGTCCATTGGGCTGAAAATGAGCCAATTTTCAATGGAGACCCTGGGAGAAAAGCTCCATATGCAAATATTACAAAGCTAATATCAACAAAGTTAACAAGTACAATACAGTTTTCAAAAACTACTAAAACAAAACATTAAAACTTTGCCCAAACACATACAGTCACCTTGCTTTATTTTGCTTAATGTGCCCATTTTTTCCATTGTAATTGTTTTGCTCATTTAAGCACTTTTTATGCCCAAAGTGCTTTTCTTGTGCTTGTTTTACTCTAAACATGCCCAACTTTGCCTCAAACATACTTGTTTTGCTTTAAACATATTATTTTCTGCTTTAAATATATTCATTTTGCTTTACAGTTAATAGTTTCATTGAATAATTCTATCTTAAACATTTTCTTTAGTTAACAAACTCTTTGTACTTTCAGCTCGCCTGATAATGTGGTTTATGTCCTTGTAATGCCCCTTTATTGTCTTTCACATCAAGTAAATACCTTGTTTTATTTTTTATTACCTTTAATTCATTTTTTCTCTTGGTTTTACCTTCCCTGTCATCTTTACATCTCATGGCTCAGAATATTCTTCTCTCTTCCATCCCAGTTCTGACACCGTGTTGCTTTTGTGTTAGGACATGAATAAACAAATCTTCATGGGTTCTATTCAAACAGCTTTATTATATACAAACACATTACTACTGTTGACTATAGACTGTAACTTAAGTAATGTGTATACAGTTAATGACTATGATCATGCAAGCGCACTCCCTAGCTGCTCTTTCAAAATGGCACTAAGGTTGTGCATGTGTGCGGGTTATATACGTGCACGTACAGCCTCGCATGCTTCTTAAAGATACAAGGACACACACTTTACACTCTGATCTACACTGGGTTACACCTCCTACCACTTGTTCAGACTATGAATGGAAGGTGTAAAAACTAAAGAGGCAGTGTATCAATATTCATTAAAGATAAATACACCTCCAGATTGGTTAAACAGTATGATTCCCTGGAGACCCTTTAGGTGAAGCTAACTGTTGATTGGACACCTATTCAAGTCATTGCCAGCCACATGATCTCCTCCATGAATCAAGGTACCCACTCTTCCTACTTGGATCTACTGGAATCCATCAAGATACATCCGAATACCATGCTTCTGTGTGATTTTAATTACCCATCCATTGACTGGGTAAATTACTCATGCTCAAACTCACTTGCTCAAAGGTTCCTCGAGTTCAATAACTCCAATGCCCTGGACCAGCTGGTAGACACTCCAGCTAGGGGTGCCAAGATCCTGGAGCTGGTGTTTACCAATATGGGGGACCACTGCAGCACCCCCACTGTGAGGTCTTCCCTTGTCAGATCTGCCCACAAATCAGTCTCATTCGAAGCAACTATCACACAAGACCTCCCCTCCCCCCAGCAGCAACTAAACTAAACAACTTCTCCAAAACAAATTATATCCTTCTAAGGGATGGTATGGGTTTATATCAGAATGTTGAACTGTGAGAAGTCTGAACACCACGACATCAAACTGAATACTCCGAAACATAATTAGTCCGAACACTCAAAATATCAAAGATCGGAACTCTGAATGGTTATGGTTGGCCCTTCTGTACATATGCATGAAGTCTCCACTGTGGTGCGATCTTGGAGTTGGTATATTTAAGTGGGGGGTGGGGGGCACAGCCCCCCATGTTGGGGGATGTGGGGAGTGAAGCCCCCCACATTAGTAATTGTGTAAAAGTGTTTGTGTGTTATTATTTGATAGTACAGGTATAAAGCTGGCCGACCGATGCTTTTTGGAGTTCCGTTGTTCGCAGGTTTGAGTGTTCGGACTAATTACATTTCGGAGTTGTCAGTTCAATGTTGTGGTGTTCAGGCTTATCACAGTTCGATTATATGATATAGACCTGGATGGTATAAATCACTTCACTTCCCTTTCCCCCTCAGATGAAATTGGCAACTATGCCAGGTCCTACACCAATACTTTTTTACAAACACCTGTATAACTCCATTGATGTGGCTGTACATGATAGGACCAAAACAAGCTCTTCAAGGAAGATCAAACCTGTCTGTTGGACAATGGCCAGTAGGCTTTACAATAAGAGGAAGAAATTGCTGTCTAAGAGTAACAGGAAATATGCCCTAAACGGGAAACACTCCCTCTTCAGCTTAAACAAGCAAATAAGACTTCTTGTGAAGTCCTCCAAAGCAAACTATTTATCCGAATTAGCATCAACTAAGAACAACTATAAGGCATTCTTTAGTTACATCCATAGCCTAAAAGGTAAGACCCAGATTTGCACCAAACTGGTAGTTAATGATACCGCATACACTGCGCCTGTGGACATAGCAATCCTGTTAGCTGACAGGTTCTCTGAAAACATCACTCCCCTGTCCCCACCACACATACCCCATGACATTCCTTCCACCTGTTCTCCACCTTGTATCTCTAGAGAGAAGGTCAGAAATACCCTCTCGAAGGGCCAAAATGCAGCATCTATGGGACCTGATAATATCCCAGGCTGTGTCCTTCATGGGCTCTAACAAGAATTAGCAACACCATTGGTACTCGTTTCAAGTCATAGTCTAAGCACCAGCTTCTTCCCAGCTGAATGGTAAATGGCCACCATTACCCCCTTGCAAAAAGGTGGTGCTTCCACTGACCCTGGGAACTATAGAACTATTGGCTTGGCTAGCAAGGCCATGGAGTGAATCATCATGGACCTTATCAACAAAGATATAGGTAATCTCCAAACACTTTACCTTACTCAGTTTGTATTTGTCAAAGGGAGATCATGACTGTTAAACCTGGTGAAATACTTTGAGACAGTCACTAGAGCCATGGGCAAGGGGAAAACTGTGCATACAGCCTACCTGGACTTGGCCAAGATTTTTGACACTATTCCCCACTTAGGCATTATTGACAAACTCACTCAGCTAGGTATCAACCCTTATATCGTTAGGTGGGTTGCTAACTGGCTAACCTATAGAAACCACACAGTCAAAATAAGGGAATCCACCTCCAACAGCAGACCCGTAACCAGTGGTGTTCCACAGGGATCAGTCCTGGGACCTCTATTGTTTGGAATCTATTTCCCTGAAGTACAAGCAAAAACTAAAGGTCTGTGGGTGACATAATTTCCTGATGACTGCAAACTGGGAGTGGTCATAGACTCCCCAAACAATGTCAACATCCTACAACAGGGTCTTATGCAAACAAATGATTGGTGCCAAAGTCATGGCCTTAAACTCAATGCAAAAAAATGTATTATCATCCCTTTCAGTAATGGGATGTTCCAGTTAACAACCACATCAATAGCTACACCCTAAGTACACAGACAGTAGTGAGAGACCGGAGCACACAGGTTGACAGCAACCTTACCTTTGACCACCAAGTCTCCCCAGTGGTAAGAAGGGCATTATATATTTCTTATCTCATAAGTAAGGGCATTGCCTCCAGAAAAAAATAAGTTATAATCTCTCTGTACTCTTCCCACATCAGGCCAATAAATGAGTACAACGCCCCTTTTGGTATGTACCTTTCCAGTCACCTGTAACAATTGGAGAGACCACAAATGTTCCTCACAAGGAGAATTCAAGATCCTCATCATCTGTCCTATGTAGGATTGGTTGAAATCACTGTCACTCTGTTTCATACAGAGTACTCAGAGGTGAACTCTGCCTTGCATATAAGGCAATCTCTGACTCTGCTTTATTGGAAATGCTGCATATCCATAAGTCCAATGGCTCACAAGTTACTTATTCAAAAGACCTTAACCTGGTATATAATATTGATAGAACCTGCTGGAGGGACAGATTTGCCTCCCAGAGGTTCCCGCAACTGTGGAACTGACTCCCAATTCATGTCAAGCAGAGCATCCCTTTGTTCCTCTTCAAATACAGTCTGGTTGATTGGATGGGTAACCATAAATTCACCATAGATGTTCTACTTGTGTTTCTCTTGGACAAGGGAATAGGTGCTGATCATGGAAACAAGGGCAGAACTTGGGTAGGCTTGTACAGGTCCTAGGGCCATTAGCCTAGTCTTCTTTCAGCTTTTACCAGTTAAGGGTCACCACAGTGGATCACCTGTCTGCTCATGACTGCCAGTGGAGTTTTATGGTGTCAAGTTGCCAGCCCAGCACCCAACCTTCCACAGAAGGCACACACACACACACACACACACACACACACACACACACACACACACACACACACACACACACACACACACACACACACACACACACACACTCATACCTAGGGCCAATTTAGAGTGTTCAATCCATCTACAGCATGTCTTTGGGATGAAACCGGAGCACTCAGAAGAAACCCACAGGGAGGACATGCAAACTCCACACAGAAGGTACCCCAGCCAAGAATCGAACCAGAGAACCTCTACCCTAGGGCCATTAGCCTAGTGATTTCCCATAATCCTATTATCCTATGTTGAATTCAAATATATCTGGGATATGTGTGTCATCCAGAATGCAATATATTGGCGATTAGGATTGGAATACCACAGTTAGCATTTGCACATTCTCCCAAGTCATCCACATTGTGCCAAAGTACCTGATTGCCTTGCAATATATTTTTTTTATCACTCATTACTATGTTTTGAGTTTTGCTGATACATTACAAGAACAATGAAAGTGACTCAGTATGCAGAATCCTTCATATCATAGCACATTGCACACAGCAGTATGCATCTCAATTGTGCAGCAATAATCACCACTTATTTGTTTACTCAACAAACCATACTTCACACTGCCACTAGTATGTTACCTCTCCTTAACATTCCCATGCCTCACTGTACTTACATCTGCATATCCTGCATTTTCCCATGCATCATCCTCCACTTCCTCTTACATTTTCTTTCAGTAGCTGTACTGTTGTCCTTTTGTTTCTCTGTTTCAAATTCAGACTGAAGAATAAAATTTGCAAATCATTAAACCTAAGTGTACAAGAGCAAATCTTCATTGTAGCCGAAAACAAATTCTCCTCTTAGAATGCCATCTATAATAGTATAATGGTAGAACATTTTCCTGTAGTGTTGCTGCGACTTTCCTGGTCTTCTGATTGGATGGTTTAGAAACTGCCTTATGAACAGGTCAGTCATAAAAATCTGGCTTTGTAATTCCTGAATGTCACTACCTTTATTATATTCACAGTTTTAGTTATTAAGATGCTATTTGCATACCTGTCAATTGTACCTCATTTTGAGTAACATTTCTCATTTATGGTCTTCAGAATTCCATGTTCTTTACTGATCCACATGGAAAGGGTCTGATACACATTCATTTGTATGATTTTTTTTTAAACAAGTAGCCATGGTAAGTAAACGGGAATTTTTACAAATTGATAAGAAAAAAAAAGGTTTGAAAGCATGAAATATCAGTTATGAACCATACTGTGAGCTTCTCAGCTGAAGTTCTCTGCAAGTGTTCCACATTTTATGCATTTGTTCCATGTTGTCACAGGCAGTATCCCACATTTTGGAAATGGAAGGTTGAGAGCTATGGTTGCTTAAGCAACATTTTTCATAAGGTTTTCATCACTTCAGTTACAGAATAGCTCAGCTGTTATAGGTTTTTAGTCTTCTGTCATATTTATTGTCTTGCTACACTGAAGCCTCATCTAAATTTCATCTAAATAATTATGAATAAGCCTACTGTTCTCTTGCTCAGCACAGAAGTAAATTAATATGGCTGCAATCCATATGATTATATTCAGTGTAAACAATGCATGCAGTATATATTTACTAAGAAACCAGCTACATTCTAACTAAATAATCTGCATTCTGACAGCGAAGTACAGAAAGCTAAAGCTAAATGTTATAAATAACCATATGTAGTTTTGGATTTGATTCCCCTAGTCTCTACTGAACACAAGCATGTTGCTTAACTGGATAAGTGTTTACAAGTCATCTCTAAAAAGGACAATTGTACCTAGTGAGATTTAATAAAAATCTGTGACATCAGTATCATATATTACCCATTTTTGAGATGTTGTGATATTTGTTTTGTCATAAAAAATAAATCTTATTTCAGATTCACTTATTCTGTATTTAAAATAAAATGCACACTTCCTTTATTTTTCAACTCTGGAAAAAAGCTGAAGGACAGTCTGAGGACTTGTAATCAGGAATCTTGTCTATATGATGTTTTTGGAATACTAAAACAAAAAGAATGAATGGAAAATAGGTTCAAACTATCTGGCCAAAACACAAGTGAAATAAGAGACAAGCAGACACATTATTTAAATAAAAAGAAAGAATAATAAAGAAATACTCCAGCATTCAAAACATGGAATTAGGAATAAGCTTTGCTTTTTTTTCCTGTCTAGATTGATAATGCCTTTATAACTGCCTACATAATGATCTGGGACTTTGGCCCATTTTAAATCTGTGTTTTTGGCAAAAGAATAATATGGCACACATTGCCAGCCATGTTCTTCTCCAGACATTTGACCTTTGTCACTTGAAATAACACAAAAAATACACACAGGAAGAATATCTATAAAAAAAAAAAAAAAACAAAAGAAAAACACCAAAGGTATGACCATTCTGTCAGGTACTACAGCTATAAATCTATGGATGTTTTTAGGGACAAAAAAATAAAGTATTCCAGTCAGAGACTGTGCTTGCTTCTCTATTTTCACTCTGTTCTGAGCTAGCCAAAAATACCAAAAACTGCAAATGCAGATTGTCAGCAACATTGTAAAGACTAAGAATTGTATTAACCATTTACCATATCACTTTGAATATCTTACTCACTCAGTTATTCACAGTCATATTTTTTTGACCCAGTGGCATAACATGAATCCTCCCATTTATGCCTGCCCTATCAGCCGAGTGGCCTAACCAGTCCACCCTCTCATTGAACTGGCCACTGACAAAATGCAGCAGTGTTACCAACTAGCCTAGGAAAGGAAGTGGGAAAAGAACAAAGGGGGAAACACTGCACAGCGAATGCTCACCAGGCTGTCTAAAGCTGCCCCACCCACCACCACCATCATGCACACATACACACATACTTGCCTGGCCATACCTGTCCATACTCACACACGTATACTTGCATGGCAGAACTAGAGACACATATTGTTCAGTCTATTTCTTACTTTTTTAAACTGGCAATGAATCTTTAACTTTTAAACTTCTATTCAACATTGTAATAGTTTTCTTTTCTTAGATATGTGTGTGTGTGTGTGTGTGTGTGTGTGTGTGTGTGTGTGTGTGTGTATATATATATATATATATATATATATATATATATAGCCTAAAATCAAAAATTCAAATCTTGCAGAAACAGCAAGCAAAACACTGAGATTAAAACGACCCAAACCAAAAACAGAATGGTGAACTCCATGCTTAGCAAACTGGAAAGAGCCTTATCATAAAGGTCCCATTGTTTGATTACTGAAATACCTAAGTGTTAAGCTCTACTGTCAGTTCACAGGGCACTTTGTGGTTTATAAATATTCCTTCTTTTGCTATAGCTCAGGAATTGCTAGGCCCACATAAAATTAAGTCCAAAACAGCAAATAAGCAGTGCAAAATAAACTTACAATCACAAAAAAATCACCACTTTTAAAAACAGAGAAGTATAAGACTGCTGAATGAATCACACAAAAATTCTTGCCCGAGTTTCTTTAATAAAAAGTTAATGCTTTCATCCTCCAAATACTTAGATGAGGACTTCATTAGAACATTCCAAATTAATCAGGATACAGTGGTTAACATTTTGGTATGTGACTGCATTAGATTTTTACCAGCCCAATCTGAGCAGTCCCTGCTGTGCTTTTAAAGGAAAACTCCACCTTGAAACTAAAAAAAAACATATTTATTTTCATTGTATCTTTGCTTTTGAGGTACTTTAATGCCTCAAAATCACTCCAAGTTCTTCTTTTACAATTTTAATGTGTTTCTCTCAAAATGGCAGATGATGGGACCTGCCTTGGTAACGTGATCTTGTTTTCTTGCTTTCATTCCTTCTTCCCAGAATACATATTAAGTCATCTTTATATGACTCATGCTAGACATAAGAAAGTGGTGCTGTTTTATCATGCCATTAAGATTGAATGGCAGGACTGTGAAGTACTGTCATCTAAACACACCTTCTGTAACAGAGCTGCTTCTATGTTTACCTGACTGAGCCTCATTTATGTCTGTCAGATCTTGTTCTATGCTATAAATAGCTGTTAGCTACCTGCAGCAGAAGAAAGTAGATAAATAAAATTTTTTTTGTAAGAGGAGTCTTTTGTAGTCCTAATGGATTTGACAAACCCTCCCCCACACACTCGTGCTGAGGTGTGAAAACTATCACTGCAGTAAATGATCCGTGCTGTACATTTAAAAGTGACAAATAGTAGGACTCTAAACTTAGTCTGTCTGCTACTTCCCAATGAATTCGGTGGGAGGATTATTCTCTCTCATGAATGATGCAGACTTAAAATGTGCTTTACTAGTTCCTCAATTGTTTCTGTCATGTTCACCCTCCTTTTTTCTATTTTCTAGTTATTTTATGCTTTGGTGACCAGGAAAGTGAACTGGTCCCAGGTCCCTTTTCAGCCACAACTTAGGTTACATTGGCAAAGATAATAACAATTATTAAATGCACGTAGCAATACAAAGAAAAAATACTGACATAAAGACATTGACCAAGGCTGCATGTGCAGCACATAGACAGTGTGTGACAGTGACCAAGTAAAACATTGAGTAACATTTACTAGAATGTATACATTAATTATGCTTAACTATACTATGTTGTTTATTATAAATAATTCATTGTATGTACACAGATTGCACACACACACACACACACACACACACACACACACACACACACTATGTCTGTGTGTATATGTGTTTCTGTATATGTGTATGTGAATAAAGTACATGTGTACAAAAGCATATGAGTGTGTGTGTGTGTGTGTGTGTGTGTGTGTGTGTGTGTGTGTGTGCTTCTAAACACAATTAAGTACTTCTGATTTCCTTTTCTTAGTGTTTTTAATGCAAGGGCACATAGTAAATGTATGTTAAAGTAAATTCAGCTGTATATTATGGCTACACTTTAACAATATAAGGACTGTCTGAAAGTCAGTGGGATCTCTTACACTGGATCTGCATGTACCAGATATGCACCCCCTTCTGGAAGGATGTCACAAAAAAAGCATAAAAGGCCTTTTTATGAACAGTATCAGTGCACCTAGTTGATAGGGTTGTCACATGACTCTCTTTCTGCAGTTCTGGCTTGTGTGTGTGTGTGTGTGTGTGTGTGTGTGTGTGTGTGTGTGTGTGTGTGTGTGTGTGTGTGTGAGTGTGAGGGGGGGGGTCTTGAAAATGGCAAATGCACTGATACTTTACAAGAAAAAATATTTTCTGACTTTCCTCTAAATGTCACAGAAATCTTTGATACCACATTTAAGCTATCTTAACATATAAACTATTATAAATAACATTTAAAGCTTAACATTTCAATACTGTGTTGCTGCTTATGTAAATTTGTCAGAAGAGTTGACAATTGCCTTTAAACCCCTGACTGATCTAATTACTTTTTTTGCTATGAAAGAGGAGTGTTAAGTTCTCCTCCACTCTGCAATAAAACAGTGGAAAACAGTTCCACAGCTTTCTGTCTTTTTGTATATCAGCTGCTGTGTTCCTCACATTAGTAAGATTAATTGCTCATCTAAGGTTGACAGCAGTACCTGACAGGGTAAACTACAGATTTAACTGTGTCTATATTTCATGCAGTTGGAGACACAATTCTCTACAAAATATGTGAGAAGTTGAGTTTAAAAAAAGTACGTGGGCTTTCCCTTCCTTTGACTCCAATGCAAGGAAATAAAAGTTTTAAAAAGTACAAGCAGGTTTCTGGTACTTACACAATTCTGGAACCATACTGTAAGGAGAAAAGAAACTTAACGATTGAGATAAACTGTATGAGACGGTGGAGTTTTCCTTTAAACTTGGTAGCTTTTGAGCTGCCCACTATTACTTTAAGTTTAACATTGGAAGGTCCTACCAGGCTCATCAACTTATTCTACTGGGCATTGAAACTTCATTTGGGAAAGACCCTTCTCTTAGAGTCTTGTTGAGTTAGCATCTGTTTCATACCATTCCACTCACAGTGTACACTGCAATAATCAGGGTATTAATACCTTTTTTTCCATGTTACCTTTTAAAATCTGTAACAAATTGAACTCACTGGAGAGCCTAGGAACTTATTCTCATGAATCAGCTTGAAATTAAGGCTTCTGTTTTGCTTGTGGTCAGAGAAAGAGGTGAGGGACATTATTTCCTGACTTTCCTATTTATTATCAGTCACTGGAAAGCCTGAAAATTGCTTCATAGGAACCAAACCAGCTTGGGTGTTGTGCTACTGTTTAGCGTCTTGAGAGAAGGAGCAGAAAGGCATCATCGGTTCCTGCTGGTCTGTGATTTGGCAGTGTGTATCAGGCTTCACTGAGTGCTCTGGTTGCAGTATTGGAGACAACCTCCTTGGGGTCTTTTTGCAGCTTGGCTGTCTGTTGCATCACACTTCTGTAAGTTTTGTCAAGGGTATCTACTGAGAGAAGACTTTGGCAAGTGTACTAAACCCAGCAACAGTTCATTTAAAACTACTTCTCAGGAAGCAGCTTGAGATTAATGCTACTCTTTTTCTACTGGTGAGAGAAGGAGCTAAAGATGATTGATTTTTAGATGCATGCATCTGTGTTGAGACCAGCACTATCACAAATACCAGACAGCTAGCACCACAGATAATAAACTGCAAGTCTCATACATGCTAGCCTCCCCTTCAGCTGCAATTAGTAAGCACCTGGAAGCATTGATCTGCACTTTCCAACTGTATCTGTAGCCAGCTTTGTTGAAATGAGTATTGTGAGACAATGTAGCAATTGGTTGTTTACTGACAACCACACTCTGTTTAAAGAAAATAGCACAGTATGTGAGAGATGCAGTTACTTGATGCTATTACAGGTAAAACTCTGATATGAAGTCAGTACAAAAAACAAGCAGGCTCTTAGTACCACACAACAGGAGGCTAGACCTATCACACAGAAATAAAAGTAATCTACCTAAACCACAAAGGCCTCTTAAATGAAGCGTAACAAACAAGTAACCTCAGCGACCTCACAAATACACAGCACAGGCTGCATTTTCTTTGAAACATACTTCTAAGAATCACAGTTCAAAATTCCATAAAGCAACCCTCCGCACAATCCAGCATCCTAGTCATAGGTGACTCCAGTGTGAGACACACTGATGCACAGCTCACAAATTAGTACAAGGAAATGGTGACAGCCAACTGCCTGTAAGGTTCCAGGGCACACAAGTCTTTGCAAAGCAGGTACACATATGACACCATCATAGTGCACATTGGGGTAAATGACTTGAGATATACCTACTTGGAATCTATGAAGAGGTACATGATGGAGCTCTCAGAGTTTGTGTCCCAAGCAGGTAAGAACATAACCTTCAATAAGAATGATGACTATATATATATATATATATATATATATATATATATATATATATATATATGAGCCTTGGAGGAAATATTAGACAGTCCTAACTGCTTAGCCAGGGATGACTTGCACCTCTCCCCCAATTTAATGGATAAAACCTTGTCTACTCACATAGTGCCTTTTGTAGGCAACATCAGTCCTCAAAAACTTCCAACATAACAAAATAGAATGTGGATAACATAACGGTATTGCTTCTCAATCCAAGAGGCCTTGGCAGAATCCTTCATTCCCCCACAAACACTCTTTACAATGGAAAACTTTGATAAATGCATCATTACATAGATCTGGTTAAAGACCATTGAGAGCACCATATCAGCACAGTGTTTCAACATGTAAAACACATTCAGACCCACCACACTAGATGAAGGTAATAAAGGTGGTAGTGTCAACATATTTGTAAAAACACACTGCACCTCCAGATTAGTTAGACAAGTTAATAATCTGGAACTTCTCCATGCCCAACTTACCTTTAATAAGATGCCTTATCACATGATGGCTAACTATACATCCCTCTCTGTGTCCCCCTCAGCTAATAACTCCTACCATTCTAGTATGGCATCCCTAAGCATTGCCAAACATCATTGTTCTAGGAGACTTCAGCCACCCCTCCACTAACTGAGAGACATGCACATCTTCTAACATGTAAGCCTAGGGAATTCTGAATTTCATTAATACAGACTTACCAGTTAGTCTGCATATGCCAAACAGCAATGATAAAAGCCTAAACGTGGTCCTAACAAATATGGGACAGTTCTACTCCTTTGCAATTATAACTCCCTCCCAGGTCAAACTGGACCACAAATCAGTCACATTCACCTTAAGACTGAAAACAAAAACATCCTCTAATGCCTCTGTATTCAGAGAGTATGCCAAGGCTAGTCTACTGAAACTGTGTGATGACTTGGCTAAATTCAACATCCCCATCCACCTCAATGACCCTACTGTTTATGTGGAGTCCTTCACCACCAAATTCTATGCACATGTGAATAGCTGGATAGGTCTGCATGTCCCAGTCTGAAGTAAATACAACACCAAATGTAAAAATAAACTTATATGGTGGAACCAAAATATAAACAGGCTGTACAACAAATGAAAAACAACTCACTGCATGCAAAAGTAAATGTAAGCCTCACTATGCAAAAAAAGCTTTTGCTAAAGTTAACAGGGAACTCTGGAACCTGATCAAATCAACCAAAGCCAGATATGTGGTAAAAATAGCCATCTAGGCAAAGCACAACCACAAATCCTTGTTTTAGTATGTTAGAAACCTTAGGCACAATGCCCAGGACTGCACAGAGCTAACAGTATAATATATCACATGCCTGGATGCAGCGGATATAGCTACGACTAGTGAATGAACTTAGCTATAACTTCACCCACCTCTCCCCTCCAAAATTCACAGATCTCCTACCTGCATCTAACCCCTCCCTCAAATCTCCTATGTACAAGTTCTCAAGGGGCTATTCAAGGTCAAGAACACTGCTTCTATGGGGCTGAATAACATACCAGGATTCTTACTAGCCAGCCTGAAACAGGAACTGTCAGACCATCTACAGAGGCATTTCACTGTCAGCCTCCAAACAGGCTTTGAGCAAGATGAATGGATGACAGTATTTGTCATTCCTTTAGGAAAAGGTGAGGTGTCAACAGGCCCCTGGAAATTATAGACCCATAAATCTTGTTAGACTCATCTGTAAAGATATGGAAATTATCATTATGAAATTAATAAATAAAGACCTTGGTAACCTACACACTATCAAGCCAAGCCAATCTGGATTTGTCAAAGGCAGATCTTGCCTACTTAACCTGGTTGACTTCTTCAGGCAAATCAGTACGCACTGCATATCTACAAGCTCTTGACCCAAGCCTTTTTTGGATTTGTCAGTGCAGATCCTGTCTACTTAATCTGGTTGACATCTTTGGGGCAAATCAGTATACACCTCATATCTTGACTTCACAAAAGCATTCAACACCATCCCACATTCAGGAATCCAAGATAATCTATCACATCTCAATGATGATCCCTATGTAATTTGCTGGATAGCAAACTGGCTCACAAACACTGCCCAGGAAATTAGGGTGCTTTGATTTACCTCCTCCAAATGAGTTATCACTAGCAGTTTAATTTAGGGTTAAATCCTTGGGTCACTTTGACATTTACTTCCTGGAGGTCAAATCTACTGTTAAGTATTCATGGCTGACCACTTCTGCAGATGACTGTAAACCTGGTGCCATCATACGCAAAGACACTACAATCCTTCAAGAGGGCCTCTCTCAATCCAATAGCCAGTGTAAAAGCCATGGACTAAAACTAAATGCTATGAAATATTTGATAGTATCCTTCAGTAAGCAAGAAGTCTCTTGTAACTATCACATTTACAACACATTTCTGAAAGTTAATCCAATAGTTAAGACATTTACAGACAATGTGCTGTTCTTCAATCACCATGTGTCCACTATTGTAGTAATGTCCTTTTTATTGCACAGCTTATTACTAAGGGTATGACATCCAGGTCCAGTGATGTGATATTTCTATTGTATTCTGCTCTCATCAGGCGAATGACTGAGTATAATGCCACTCTCAGTGTGTACCTTTCCAAACATCTGACACAGCTTGAATACCCATAATGCTTTCTTATAAAATAATCAAGGAGTATTTCTAAAAGCCATGCAGACCATCTCAAAGCCTTTGTACTTCTTGGTGTCATACAGGCTACTGAGTGGCAATCTCTGCCCATTGTCTTTGTCTACATAGGTTCATAGGTGTTTACTAGGCTAATGACCACAAGGGCCTTTTTAAGCCTAGCCATACATTCCAAATCTCTGACAAGTTCTGATACCCTTGATAAGTGTAAGTATGGGCCTGGGAGATGAACCATTTACATGTTACCTGTTTGCATCAGAGACATAGGTGCAAAGTCAGGGATGATTTTCCGGTTTCCCATCCAATTGTCCAAGTTCTACTTGAATTGGCTTAGGAAGGAACTCTGGTTCACATGGATGGGGAACCTTTTCCATAGACTGGGTAGTCTCTGGGATACATAATTATCTCTCCAGCAGGTCCTATTTATATCACAGGCAAGGTTTAAATCTTTCAAATGGGTAATTCTGGTACTGTTTGTTTTGTGGATATGCAGGAGGTCCATCAGAGTGGGGTCTGACAATGCCCTGTATGCCAGGTATAGATCTCTCCTCAAAAGCCTGTAGGAGACAGTATACAGGGATAGGGCCTTGAGGCAGTCTGCATAGGACATATTGCTTATGCCCTGTATTCTTTTAGTGATGAACCTCTGTGGATGTTCCAGTTGTTGGATATGCCTGGTTAGGTACATAACAAAGGGGGCATTGTACTCAATGATAGGCCTGATGAATGCTGAATACAGTGGAACAATAACTTCCTTGGACTTAGATGCCATACCTTTTTTTATAAGTTGTGCAACATAGCATGATTTCCTCGCTATTGTAGACACGTGATGATCAAAGGCCAGATTACTATCTATGTTAGTCCCTAAGTCCTTGACTAATGGGTCAACCCTATGGGGTGTGTTGTCAATATGATAGTTACCAGGAATGGATGACTTCGCTAAGGATACCATTATGCATTTCTTGGCATTTAGTTTTAGTCCATGACTCTGACACCAGTTGTTTGTCTGTGTCAGCCCCTCCTGGAGAACATTTGCGTCAGTGTGAGATTCAGTGACAGCTCCTAATTTGCAGTCATCTGGAGATTTACTCAACCAGAGACCACTGACATTGGCCTTGACTTCTGAAAAGTAAATGCCAAAAAGTAACAGTACAAGGACTGATCCCTGAGGGACTCCACTTGTGACTGGCCTCCTTGTGAATTGAGGTGGACTCCCCAATTCTAATTTTCTGGGTCCTGTCTGTGAGCCAGTTGGCTATCCACTGGGTGATACAAGTTTGTACCTAACCTCTTGAGTTTGTCAACAATGCCCTAGTGGGGTATTGTATCAAATGCCTTGGCCAGGTCAAGGTAGACAGTGTGAACAATTTTGCCCTCATCCATTGCTTTGGTGACCTTCTCAAAGAAGTCCACCAGGTTGAGTAGGCATGATCTGAAGGTGATCTTTCCAGGTCACTGACTACTGTATCGAGTGCATCAACAAATCCAATCCCCTTCAACCTAGTGGACATTAACAAGTCCAGTGGGAGGCATAAACACCAGCTCAAGAAATCTAAAACTCTTTGTATCATAAATACAAAATGTTGGATGAACAGATATGTATCACAGAGAATACCACCTCTTTGTACTTGCCTTCCTCTCCAAATAAAGCAAAGTACTTCCTTTGTACTGCTCAAATATAATCTGGACATACCTCTCAACTGTCCAGACTTTCAAAGAATGGCCAGATTTTTGACTCAAAATTTTGATCTGTTCCTTATAAAATGTATGGTTTTCTAGAAAATCACTGGGATGATCTGAGGAATGAAATTAGTAAATAATGTCATACATTTAAGTTTCAGACTTCAAATCCTTTAGAAAATGCATTTAACCCATACTTTGTTATCATAGCAACTTTCTAAGTTTATAAGAGCAATATTTAAAATCTGTCCCTATTTTTGGGCCTCCCCCCATTATTTTAGGCTTTGTCCAGATTTCATGGCCTAAGTGGTTGCAAGGTATGAATATGGATGAATGGATGGCTAAAAACAAATTCACCCCTGGTTTATCACCATTCTTCCTCATGGATAGGTTAACATGTAAATGGTCTGCTTATTTCTGGGTTATTCTTAGTTAAAATATAAGGCTAAAAATGTCACTAGAATATATGGCTTGGCTTCTAAATATCCTCAGGGATCAAGTACTTATGAACCTATGGATCTCTAGTAAGTGCTGTATCAAAGCAAGGTCTCTTAAAATGTAGTATACCAATTTTCACTTTCAAATGAGATGAAAGTTATTTCTCCCCTATAAGTACCTGGATTAAGCTTACCTCATTCAAAGTGACAATCAGTGTTGGCATCAAATGTTCTCAGCAAATCCCAGAAAGTCTTCTTCACAACACATCATGACAAAAGTGGTTCAAACCTAAATTCTTCCTCCAAATTCTTGCTCTCCAGACACTTGACAAATAAATGATTGTTCCAAAGTAATAACTTGACATTTTTCTGAAAGAAAAGAACATAAATAAAGGCTGAACATAGAAAATGAATGAATATATTTCAAGTAAGACTTAAACCAATTGAAAAGACAAGCTCCTGTATTTCGATGGAAGAAGCTTACAAAATTGAATAAAATGTTTGATAGATGCATTTTACTCCTGCATGGTACTGGATACCCATGAATTCCACAACAAGGTAGTAGAAATTTGTCTCTAATTAACCACACTTCTTCTGGAATGTGAGTGGGAAAATGATTTGCATTGGGACACAATAGCCTGAGATTTGACATCTGCAAGTCAGATAAAGAAAAAAACAAAAACATTGTTATTGCCAGGTATGTGTTTTTCAGAAAATGTCACATCGATGTGCAAGTTCAACAAAACCAGTAGCGTTACCATTGAATGAAACTAAACTTATTAAGATAATTTTTTAACCAAAACTTGGATACATGCTTCATTGTCTGATCTGAAAATTACCTTATTTTGCAATTGGACCTGCCATATAAATACCACTACCCAAATAAGAACTATCTCTAAAAATATGATGTCTTTCTTCCTGACTTTTGACCAAAACTGGGGGTAAGGGATAGGAAACCACTGGCTGTTAAAGAATGCCCTCATTCCACATCCCCCTGCTGCATCTGTAAGTGGATGCAACGAGTCATTAGATACTAAAATCTTCTGGCCAAAATGAAGAACCATTGAAGTGTTATAGAAAGACTGATCATAATCACAAATCTTTCCCTCCCATAATCCTAGCTTTATGATGTTTTATATAACCACTTCTCAAAAGGATGATAAGCAAGCTGATGAAATCCATGCCTGTCACGATAATTCTGCTCCTCTGAACTTTCTTTGAAAATAAAAAAAAGGTTGAATGCAAGACGAAACCCTCTGCAACTTGTTCTAAGGTAAAAAAAATGTGGAAGAGAAAATATCTGTCTTAAGCCCTAAAACTGTGAGCAACCTCATAAAGCCTTCTATCTTGTCCTGTGCTAAGTGAACACACCCTGTCCACCCGGCTCCTGAAATGACTGTAGGATATCTTTGGAGTCTGACTCTCCTTCACCCGCAATGAGGAAATCATCTAAATAGTGAACAGCATCCTGGGAAGGAGACTTTTGCTCCCAGCATTACTGAAGAGCTGAATTAAACTGGCCAAAAATGGCACTGACAACTGAACAACTCATTTGCATGGCTAGATCAAAATAATAATTACCCTCAAATTGAATTTCCAGTAAGTGCCAGACTTGTGAGCAGATGGGAAGGACACAAAAATCAGATTTCATATCTAGCTTAGCTAACTAGCATTTTTTTAATTGATATATTACACAAATGGCTTAATCAAAGGGAGAATACTGCACTTTAACATCCTCCTTGGTTATATTATTATTTACCAAGTTGCCCCTGGGAAAGATATATGATAAATTAATCTAAATTTCACATCTTTTCTCTTAATTATCAAACCAAGGGGAGAAACTCTAAAGACCTTTAAAGGTGAGTTTGGTAAAAGCTAGCCTATTTTACCTTTCTCATTTGCCCTGGATAAAATGTTCATTACTATGGCCTCCAGGATGAAAGGAGGCAGCTGATCACTTTGTAGAAAATCTGTTTATTTAGTGATTTCGTCTTTAATAAAAGAACTTCATCAGAATACTGAAAACACACATAGCTCCATCTTTTATACCCAGCATGCTGTTGATGTTAATTAAACAGTTAAAAAATGAACATCTTAAATGGCTATGTCCCAAACCTTCCACATATATACACAAACATTCGTTTCACCATGCCAAATTATTAAAAATATGAAATACTTATAAAACTAAGGCTGCTTTTAGTCTTAAGACAGGTCTGATTGATATATTCTCATTTAAACTAGAGTGGGTGGTGGCATTTGTTTGCAATTGCCACTGAAGCTCCTTTTATTCAAGGTAGTCATCTGTGGGTCCACCTCTCTGCCCCCCATCCACCTGGTCAATAATAATAAATTTGAAAAAATGGTCAGTAAACTTCTGAATGTGCAGTGATAGTGCATTGTTCATTTCTTTCTTCACAATGTCATAATTGTTAAATTCTGCTTTTTAGACAATTCTTCATATTTCCAGTATAGAAACTGATGCATTTCTGACATGCTGCTAAGTAAACAATGCTCCTACTGTTACAGTTGAACTTCTTTTTAAAATTGATAGTACCATAATGTTGTAATCTTACTTCACTACCTTCCACTATACATTTACACCGTGTACAGTGTATACATTTCTTCATCATCCCCATTTGCTCACAGCTAATCACTCTCTCTAACATATTTTTATACAGATATCTTTTTTATATACAATGAGTAAGCTTTTCCCAACTATTTCCTTATATTCTGGTTCACTGTCAAAGACTCTCCAATTTTTACATATCACTTTTTTGATGTCAGTGAAATCACTATTGTATGTTAAAATGAATGCTTTACACATTTTGTTTTCATGAATAACAGTTGTGTTGTTTGTAGGCATTTGTTCCCTATGCACCCCTAATAATGGCAGGTAGTAACCCCCAGTCTTCTTCTCTTTTACCTCATTGAATATATTGTTCAGGAAGGAGGTGGGAACCCTTTTTAGTTAACATGTCATGTAAAATGTTGTATTGAACCTCAAATTTATTATGTTCAGACACCATGTATGCCAAGCGTATTCACTGCCCTTTCACTAAAGATTTTTTCTGATGGATGGGATGCCAAATGGTGAAGTGTAGTAATGTACTGGAATACATAGGTTTCCTGTAGATAGTAGATTCAAATTTGATCTTAGTTTTGTTTTTCCTAATAGTGACATCAGGATGGTTGACCTTTTCTTCTTTGCTGTGAGCAAATGGGGATGATGAAACAATGTGGACATTGTATACAATGTAAATGTATACTGGAAGGTAGTGAAGTAAGATTAGAACATTATGGTACTATCAAACATAAAAGAAGTTTGATTGTAACAGTAGGAGCATTGTTTACTTAGCAGCATGTCAGAAATGCATCAGTTTCTATACTGGAAATATGAAGAATTGTCTAAAAAGCAGAATTTATCAGCACAATTATGACATTGCGAAGAAAGAAATGAACAATGCACTATCACTGCACATTCAGAAGTTTACTGACCATTTTTTCAAATTTATTATTATTGACCAGGTGGATGGGGGGGCAGAGAGGTGGACCCATAGATGACTACCTTGAATAAAAGGAGCTTCAGTGGCAATTCCGAACAAATGACACTGCCTACCCTAGTTTAAATGTGAATACATCAGTCAGTCCTGTCTTAAAACTAAAAGCAGCCTTAGTTTTATAAGTATTTCATGTTTTTAGTAATTTGGCAAGGTGAAATGAATGTTTGTGTATATATGTGGAAAGTTTGGGCCATAGCCCTTTAAGATGTTCATTTTTTAACTGTTTAATTAACATCAACAGCATGCTGGATATAAAAGATGGAGCTATGTGTGTATTCAGTATTCTGATGAAGTTCTTTTACTAAAAACGAAAGCGTTAAATTAACAGATTTTCTACAAAGGTGTCAGCTGCCTCCTTTCATCCTAGTGATATTCTTTCCTAGTTTGTGGTTCATGTTTTATTACTATGGCCTCCTTAACTTTAACATATTTGAAATTTGTGAAGGAAAGAGTAATAATTGAAACACTGGATTTGACTGAAAAAACAGATTTGAAACCATTTATCAGTTCAACTGCATCTTATCTATTGGGGTATTATTCCTATAGTTCTGCTAAAATATCAAAGTTAATAGGACTGTGATTTTGTGCTGGGTTACCAGAATCTATAAAAGATATTAGATTTATTGTAACTCTGAAAATAAGGCCTGCCCTGCTCCAGTTACATTACTGCAAAGCTTTTAACCTTATGTTCTGTACTACTTGATATGATGCTACCTTTACCCTCCTTAAACCAACACTTAGAAGCAAAATGTCTGCCCCCATAAATGGTATTAATGTGCAGAACTGGCTTCCAGGTTTGTCTTTTCTATAATGATAACTATGCAGAAACTTGCAAGATGGCCAGACACAATTACCAGTATTAAAAGTCCAGCACAACTTAAATCTAGGACCTGCTTGCGCCTCACTTTGTCTAAAGTTAGCTATTAAACTATCAGTCATTAACTTAACTATGTGTGCAAGTGCCTCATTACCTCCACTTTTATCTGTTTATACAAACCTCTAAACTTTCTAAATTTCTTCTCACACCATAGCCAAGATAGACCCCCCCCCCCTTTAACATATTGTGCTTTTCTGATAATAATAAAACAGCTTAATAATGGCAGAGTCTGCTATGGTTGTTTTCTATGATTACCACAATGAAGTACACAAAGCCCAACTATGCCATCACATACCACTTAGGGTCTTTACTCTATTACCTGTTAAGCATAGCCAGTGCCTTAACTTTAACCCCTACAGTCTCTCAATCCATTATTCTCTGTACCCTATCCTAATCAAGAAGGTCAAATATTTTGATATGCATCCCATGCCATTTTTTTTGTTTTTCAACCTGAATAATGTGCAATATAACTGACAGCCCAGGATGACCTGCAACCAGATTTTGTATAGTTAAACATGCATTTTTCAATGGTTCATCTGACTGACCCAAAACCTTAACATTTGTGCTTCCACTACTTAAAACAATTGATGAAACCTACCGATAGCTACATTGCCTTTATTTAAATTTTTAGTGATTGCAGCTTACTGACAATCCTTTGCAATTGTTAAATTCCTGTCTCCTACTAAATTTAAAAGCATAGACCTCCTGTCCTCATTCAGTGAGCCTTTAAATGAGTATAAGTACTCTTTTGTCTTTAGAAACTGTCCATCCCCACAAACTTTCATATCCACAATCAACTACATTGCTGTGGGAGCTGTAACTAATGTTTCCTTTTCTGCGGGTGCAGCTGGGTGTCTCCTCACTCTCCATTTCATTGTCTTGGAGATAGGCCTTCATCCACTGCTTCTGATTCAGATAAATGAAAACTACTCCTCTTTAGATTGTCTTGCAAAGACTTTGACAGTCTTTCAATGTCATCAGCTGACAATTCTTCAGAAAGTAAGCAAGCATCCTCAACAAAACAGACCCATTTTTGTTTTAGCTCCTGTAATAAGGTAATGGTGTCACAATAAAATAAGTAATAAGTAAATACTAGACAATCAGTCTGCAGATTATATGCCTAACCAATAACCGGGCAATGTCTGAAGGTTTTAAAACCTGTATTTTGTGCCTGTGAGGTAAGCACATTAACCATTAAGCCAACTCTCAGGCCCAAATGGACCACCACAAAACTTAAAATATTGACTAAATAAAACTATTACTAGAAGATATAGAAGAATAAAAAAATAGATTAATTTTGTGCATTTGTAATAAGTGATAATTATTAATAGAATTGCATAGAATAAACTGAATTAAATTAATACAAGATGAAACTTATCTATTGCATGACATGAATATAATGCCCAACATGTTGCAAAACAATTAGGCATACAGTTGGTAAATGTAACTAAAAATAAATCAGATATAAGAACAATATTTATATAAGTGTAATCCACAATCAACAAGACAACAACCCTGTGAACTTAATTCTGGAGGCATATCATTGCCCCAAATAGGCAGATGATGTAGTTAAAGGATAAAGTAAATCAACTGAAAAGAGGGATGCACCAGTTCCACTGACCAAGGGACATACCAATTCCACTGACCAAGGAAGAGGTGTGAGAGCTATAAATCAAATGCAGTGCACCTAGGGCAACATACATAAACATGTGAAACTATCTGCTAAAATATTACACTTTAATGAATATAACTGATGGTTAAACAAAATAAGCAATAGTGAATAATTAATTACAACTAAAGGCAATTTATATGTGTTTTGTTAAATGTATCTAGGGGCTGAATTGGGTTCATGTTAGATGGACGAAAAGCCACATAAAATGAAGACCAGTTCACCGAGACGAGATTGCCGACAATGGAAATGCCTGACGATGGTAAGTCCACAAATAACAGCACGGAACCTATTTCTGTCTCTGTAAAACACCAAAACGCAATCAGAAATACCTGTATATGGGGGGGGGCAAGCCCCCCTGCATCCCCCACACCCCCCCTACTTAAATATTCTAACTCCAAGAATGCACCACATTGTGGGAATGGGAATACATCCCATTTCGCACTACTCATCATTGTCGGGCATTTCCGTTGTCGGCAATCTCGTCTCAGGAAACTGGTCTTCGTTTATGTGGCTTTTCATCCATGTAACATGGATCCGCTGAATCATATGTGTGTATTCATATGGATTACTTGAAAGTCAAGCATTAAACTATTTTATTACTTCATACCTATCTCATTTTAATTGTGTAAAATAATAACTGCTACACTCTTGTACAAATGGAACTACTTCAAAGTTTTTAATCAATCACTGAGACAGGCTACTACCCCCAACATAAATGAATGCCTCTCACATAGAGTTTCACACAAATTAAAGTTAAAACAGCCATTATTACCATTTTAAACCCCCCACCCAGTCAGCTTGCCTGGAGAAGTCTTGGAGGGTGGACTAAGTAACACTGAAAAGTGTGGTATAAGCAGAACCACTAACAGAAACCTATTAGCCTGAGAAAGGTACAACCCATAAAAGTTAAGGAATAGGGCAAAAAAATTAATAACTTAACCCCAATTAAATCATGATCACCCAGGAAAATACAGTGGGCACTGTCAATAATTAGAAAGCTAGAGAATTCAGCCACCAAAATGATGAAAATAACCTAAAATGAAATGAAACACTGCAAAACATAAGGGAATCCTCAATCCCTTTTTTTTAATTCAAAGGCCAAGATCTTACTTCAAGTTGCTGGCTAGCAAGTGATATGCTAAACTTAGTGGAGCACCTCCTGGCACTGAAAGAAAGAGAACAGTCAATGCACAAGCTTTAAATCCATTCCAACATAAGCCAGATTCAGGACATTAGTGGGGTGGACAAATACGTTACACTACGCATTGCCTTTGCAAGCTAGAGCTATTAGTGTTTTTTTCTTCCTCATGACCTTCATTGCCTTATCATATTCTTTTATCAGTACTCAGTCTTTCCCACTTCTCTCCTATCTTCCAGTCAATACAGTCTGTACTTATTTCCTTGTTTCACTTGAAAGAAAGTTACTGTTTGTCGTTTTTGCATTTAAGTTACCTGTAACACATTGCATTTAAGTTACCTGGCACTTGCTTACTAAGTCAGCACTAAAATATTAAAAGCACTACACCCTCACAAACTCCCCTTGAGTACCTTGTTCCCAATTGGCCCTTTTTTCAATTATAAAGGAATTCCTAATACTATTCTAGCATGTCCAAAGGTCAGTTGTCAATCTCCTCTCCGGTCCAGCTGGTAAATCTGGGAATCTTGAGGCAATGTTACAACTGCCTCATGTACACAGACAACCCTCTCCTCCTCCCAACAAATTCCAACACATGTGAGAGATGCAACCATATAGCCAAACTGGAGGCTAAGCTCTCTCAACTCAGTACTGGCGTAACCAGTCAGGAGGAGAAGGAAACCACACTCACTACAATTCCAGTCTCACATAGACCTACCACGACAGCAAACCAAACACATAAACACACAAAAACATACTTGGAGGCTCTAAATAAAAATCTGCCTAAGCAGCAGAGACCTCCAAAGCAGACACCCAAGCAACCGCTACCCTAAAACAAAACACGTGCAACACATAGCTCACAAAGCCAGTGTGGCGAACAATCACAGCCCTTAAGGCTAAACAACACACCTGATACACTTGTAATAGGTGACTCTATCATCAGGCACACTGACGTCCTGCTCACCAGGCTGAACAAGGAGAAGGTCATGGTGAGCTGCCTGTCGGGCGCTAGGATCCGCCACATAACACAAGCACTCAGGTCACTCCAAGGCAAGTACAAATATGACTCAGTCATTGTCCATGCTGGTGTAAATGACCTGAGACGTACCTCCCTGGACTACATGAAAAGAGACATAGAGGAGCTCTCTGAGCATGTAGCCCAGGCCGGTATGACCCTGACCTTGAGTAGCATCTTACCCTCACCAAGAATGATGCCACAATATGAAGACAAGATGATCAATTTCAACAATTGGCTTAAGTATTGGTGTCATTCAAAGGGGATCCAGTGCCTGTCAGCCTGGGATGACATGCTCGACAAGCCACGATGCTTCGCTAGGGACGGCTTGCACCTGTCACCCCTGGGCTTTTGGATATTGACAAAGGCTCTTGCTACCCCCATAGTGCCTTTTTTAGGCAAGGCTCAAAAGACAAACCCACCTCCATACATATCACAAGGGATAAGAAACTAAGAGTAATGCTACTCAATGCCAGAAGTCTAAACCTCAAGATGTATGCACTCGATACTCTCCTTAGCATGGAGAACATCTATATCTATGCAGTAACAGAAACCTGGTTCAAGGCTCCCGAGAGCACCCCAGCGCTATCAGGTTATACCTCATACCATGCTTTTCGGCCCCAAACCTTGGACCGAACCACAAAAGGAGGGGGAGTATCAATATTCGTCAAAGATACCCACACCTCCAGGTTGGTGGCACAGCACGAAGCATCAGAGACTATCCATGTGCAACTAACAGTGGGTAAAACTGCCTTTCAGTTTATAGCCTGCTACAGACCACTCTCCCAAATCCAGGAACCCCACTCGGCCTTCCTGAGAACAGTGGAAAATATGAAGGTCTCTCCAAACACCATTATATTGGGCGACTTCAACTACCCAAACATAGACTGGGAGCATTACTCTAGCTCCAACACCCTAGCCCAAAGGTTCCTAGAATTTATAAACTCAAATGCTATGGAACAACTTGTTACCACTCCCACAAGAGGGGAAAACATACTGGACCTGATCATCACCAACATGGGGACTCTATGCTCCAGACCAGAAGTGTATCCCTCACTGGTAAGATCAGACCATAAACTAATCTCACTGGATATTCACATCCCGACCCTACCCCCTGCCCAGAAAACCACAGTGAAAAACTTCTCTAAAGCAAATTTCACACTCCTCAAAACCGAGGTGGAATCCTTGAAAGCCCCCGGGCCTGTGGAAAATACAGCCCAGACTGCAGAATACTTTATAAACGCATTCTATGAACACCTTCAGGAATGCATGGATCTTGCAATCCCAAATAAAACCAAGACCCAATCCTCCAAAGGAAGACGTCCTGTCTGGTGGACCCCAGCCATAAACAAACTATACAATAGAAGGAGGAAGCTACTACATGATAGAGCAAAATCCCAAAAAGGGAAGGCATCTCTGATCAGTATTAGCAAAAAACTACGGGCACTCATAAAATTGTCTAAGGCCAGCTTCGAGAGAAAAATTGCACAGGACACTAAGGATAATCACAAGGCTTTCTTTAGTTATGTTAGGAACCTGGGTGGGAATTCCCAGATATGCTCAGAATTAGTCCAAAATGACAAAAAATACACCGAACCCACAGACATTGCCAACATCCTAGCTGACAGGTTCAGTGCAAACTTCTTCTCCCCTCCCCACCAAAAGGGCAAATATCTATCCCAGCAGAGTGCTGCCCCCCTGACATCTCAGATGCTCAGGTAAGAGCCGCCCTCTCCAAAGCAAAAAACACAGCATCAATGGGACCAGACGGTGTCCTGGGCTGCATCCTACATGAACTCCAAGAAGAGCTAAACCCAAATATAAAACTACTGTTCAATCTCAGCCTTACTACAGGATATGTACCCAAAGAGTGGCATACAGCAACAGTGGTCCCTCTCCACAAAGGTGGTGCCTCAACGGATCCTGGAAAATATTGCCCCATAAGCCTGACTAGCTTGGTCTGCAAAGCTATGGAAAGGATCATCATGGACCTCATAAATAAAGATATTGGGGACCTACAGACACTGGATCCTACCCAGTTCGGCTTTGTTAAGGGCAGATCCTGCCTCTTAAACCTGGTCAATTTCTTTGAAACAGTCACCAAGGCCATTGACGAGGGGAAGGTGGTCCACACAGCCTACCTGGACCTCGAAAAAGCCTTTGATACAATACCCCACTCGGGCATTATAGATAAGCTCACCAGCTTAAATATAAACCCCTATGTCACTAGATGGGTTGCAAACTGGCTCAAGGACAGAACCCACATGGTTAGAATTGCTGGAGCCATGTCAGACTCCAAACCAGTTACAAGTGGCATCCCACAAGGCTCAGTCCTGGGACCTCTCTTGTTCGGTATATATTTCTCGGAGGTACAGGCCAACATGGAAGACTGTGGCTGACCAAGTTCACAGATGACTGCAAACTGGGTGCCATAATCGACTCTCCAGCTGACACAAACATCCTCAAAAAGGGCCTCATAGAAACAGACAACTGGTGCTAGAGCCATGGCCTCAAGCTAAATGCCAAAAAGTGTATAGTCATCCCCTTTGGCAAAAACAAAGTGCCCACAAATTACCACATAGGTGGTAATCCATTAAGTACAGAAGAAGTAATTAGGGACCTGGGGACCCAAGTTGATAGCAATCTCTCATTTGACAACCACGTGGCCAAAGTGGTTAGAAGAACATTTTATATAGCCCACCTAATCATGAAGGGATTCACATCTAGATCAAGGGAAGTCATCGTGCCTCTTTACTCATCCCTCATCAGGCCCATAATTGAGTACAATGCCCCATTTGGGATGTACCTTACCAGACACCTGCAGCAACTTGAAAGACCCCAAAAGTACCTCACAAAGAGGATCAAAGGGCTCAAACAGATGCCATATGCTGCCCGGTTATAGAAACTCCAGCTCTACTCAGTGGCATACCGCCTGCTCAGAGGCGATCTATGCCTGACGTATAAAGCCATGTCCATCCCGGAATGTACAGTTGTGTCCTTCTCTTCAACATGTAAAAGGCCGCAGACCAGAACATTAAACCAGCTTGTACACCAAAAGCTGGTATTTTTTTGATTGGATGGTTGCCCTTTTCCCAATGTGCAGCGATTCCATATTTGGTACACATAATCTGCAAGGGGACTTGCCCCCTGCCAAAACACTTTTGTTTCTGTTACCAGCTTTCAGCATATATTACCTTTATTTCTCCTGAGAATGCGCACTTGTAATAAATTGGCCATTGCTGTTGCTCACTTATAGTGTATCTGGTGATTCACTGAGGATGTCATTATTGTACTCTGATCTTTTTACTTTTCAGCTATCCTCAGGGAAACTCCCCAATTTGTACTGTGCTGTTTCATTATTGTATCACAAATGCTACAGATTGAATTTATTTGCTTTAAACCTCTATTGCTGACTTTTTGCCCAACCCATCAATCTCTTCAGATCTGTTTGCAAATTTATTCCACAGTTTTTAACCACCCCCACTATAGTGTCATCTGCAAATGGACTACCCACATTTTCAGTTTGCATTGCCATATCTAACCCAAACACAGGTAAACATAGCAGCCTTAGGCACTAAGCCCTAAGCCCCTCACTACATTCCATTTTCTTCACTCTTAGAAACCCTTGCAACAGCTCATTGCATTTTTTCTTCAAGCAATTTTTTCTTCTATGCAGCTAGTCTTTTACCCAGAGCCCTCATTGTTTGCTCTGCCGCCATTTGTGCTATACCAAATCAAAGACCTTGATTAAGTCACAATAATCCAGATCCAGCTGTCTACTAGATCAATTAGAAGATGAAAATGTTTAGCTGGAAAAAGAGCTATCAAATGGGTCCATCTAAAGATCCACGAGAACCATGGACTGAAATGTTTGCATCCTGGGTGCATCTCATTGTGTGTACTTTAACCTGAGTAAACTAGGATACTTACCTTTTCAATCTTCTTAACCTTAGAGATTCCTTCCCCTAGTTAATGCTCACCATAATAGCTCTCTAGCTAAGGTCTCTGACAGCTTCACAGTTCAGAGTTCATTTGTGGCCTTTATCTGTATATCCCAAGGAAAAGGATGGCTGAGCACTGGTATAGTATATCCCAGAACTCTTCTGGATACTTGTTTCCAATATATCCTATTTTAGCTGTCCTGACCATTTGTGTCATTTCTTTTTTCTCATTAATTTTACTTAAAGACACCTTATCTATTTTTTAATTTCTAGTGCCAACTTCCTCTCCATGCTTGCATTTTCCCTCCTGATTTTATCTGTTGGCCTTCTGCTCACTTCATGAAATATTTGTCATACACATCCTCCATAATTCCATCACTTGTGTGTTTTTTCCATCACCATTATTGCACCCTTTGCCTCTTTCTTTAACCAGATTTTCTTTACTTAACCTTGTTTCTCTTCTTTAGCAAATGTATTGTTTGCTATGCATTATCTTTAATCCATACATTTATTTTCAATCATCCCCACATTGTTTCTTCTACCATCTCTCACAGCTTTTTATAATCTGCTTCTGCAGTCGTATAACTTTATTTTGAAATGTAGTCCTAGTCTCTTTTCCTAAAGTACTGAATCACACTGTACTGTGATCACTGTTTATTTTAGGTGTCTTCACCATCACATCCTTGACTAATTTTGTTTTTCTTATTATTTTCTTAAAATATTGCCCAAATATTTTTGTTTAAAGCTGAATCACCTTCTTCTGCATCTCCGTTCTATATGTGGGAATGCTTAATCCACCCACTGGGGAGTTAAAATTTTCTTTAGAATTGCCTTCTTTGTATATCTCTGGGTCTTTACCCTCTGATAAAGGGTACAATTTTCTAGTCTATTGGCACTTAGATACATGGAAATGGGATTAAACATGCAGATGTCTCCCTTGTCCTACTGTTGCCTAGTTGCTACAGCACACACCTTTACTACCTTGTTTGCAACCACCTCCTTCTGGTCTTGCTCCTTCTATTACATATACTGCCAATCCCCGTTGACTTTTATTCTATAATTTCCTATTTTAATTGTCCCAAAACAGGCCATATCCCATCATAGCTTCTGATTTGCCAGTGTTACTTTTTGTCATTGCTATAAATGTCATGTTTGTTACCATCATTGTTTGCAGCAGCCTCATTTCCCCTGGGCACCTCTTATTCCATTTTTATTATTACCTTTATTTATTTATTTATTTGTACATCTTTTTGTTGACTGGGTTAGTCCCACCAGACTATTAGCCTCCTTTCAGAGGATAACTGAGGTGGCATTTATACTACTAGGGGAAAATTGGGCAAGGGCATTTGGGAACTTCCACTAATCCTTTCTGTTGTGAAGGGAACAGTTTTGCTGCTGCTTCTGTTCCTGTTGAAGAGGCAGCTAGGAGAAGCTGTGCAGTAATGAAGGGAGAAGAAAGTTTTTCTGTTGGTGATAGCAGTATGGTTCTGTCAGTCAGAGAGAAAACTGTTGTAAAGCAGTATCTAGCTGTCTTTAAACCTCAGGAAATTGAAGAAATTGTAACTGAAATTGTTCCTGGAGGTTTGCCTGATGAAAAATGGTTGGTTTACTGAACAAAGATGATCCGGAGGAAGAGTCTGTGATTTCATGGTTTGATTAGATGGAAAACCTTTTCAGAATGGATAGTGGGTTGGGCAGAAAAAAAAATGAGCCATGAGTTGGATGAAGAGAAGGTTACAGGTGTGATGTAATCTGGCAAATCATATGCTGATACAGCTGTAAGAACAAAATGTACTGTAAACTTCATTAATAAAGAAAAAAAAAAAGGTTTGTTTTTTGGGTAAGATTGGATAAGAAAGAAGAAAGAAGAAATAATCAATATTTTGTGTGGGATAATTTTGTGTTACTTTTGAGTTTTGATCCTTGATTAATTTGTGGAAAACACTTTTGTGACTTAACATACGAGACCAAAGAGTTAATGAAAAGTTTTTTGTTTAACTGTGAAAAAAATAAGGATGGTTACCCGTGGAATGAATTAAGATTTTCCATGCAATGTACTCAATTAAAACAAGTGTTGGAATTGAGTTAAAATGCTAAAAAAGATTATTCATTTACATACTATTCAGTTTCTGATATTGTGAAGGCATAAAATGAGAGGAATATTTGGAATGGAGGGTTGCATCAGAAGTGGATGTTATTTTAAAATATGAAAAAGATGTGATAAAATATTTATCAACTGTTACTTATGTAGATGTTAACAGAACAAAAATTAGGTTTATAGGATAGCTGGGAACTTCTTTTTTTCTGGGGATTTCAATCATCTGATTAATAAGTGTACAAAAATAAGATTTAATCAATGTGTGGAAAAAGGTCATGTGATGAATAAGTATAAAAAGGAGTGTAGAATACAGACAAGTGAAGGGCATTTTTGGTTTGATTGTAAAAAGAATAATCAATATAATGTTAAGTAGGATGATGAAGAAATTATTGCAATGTCTGAAAGTAACAGCAGTAACAATACGAACATTGGTAAAGTAGCAGTTGGTAAATTGCAAGGCTATCAAAGAAAAAGCAACTGGAACAATGTACTATGAAAATTTATTCACAGAAGAGAAAAGCTTTCAAGTTAAGCAACCCTTGCACTGAGGAAGGGTTGCTTAACCTGAAAGCTTTGCTCTTTTGTGAATAAATTTTATAGTACATTGTTCCAGTTGCTTTTTCTTTGATATTAAATGTCTGAAAGTAATAAGGAAGTATAATAAAAGGGGAAAATGTTTTAATGAAAAAAGGATGAAGTAATAAAAGATGACTTGGATAAAATGTTATATTTCTAGATGAAGAATGTAACTGTATTGAGAGTGCTGCAAATGAAGATATCAAAAGTGATGTGTCAGATGATTGTGAAGGGGGTGTAATGGATGTAGGAAAAGAAATTCAATAGTTACTAGGGTAAAGGTAAGAAAAAGACGATTTAGAAATACATCAAGGATTAAAAAGAAAGGTAAGGAGTAGTTTTAAAAGTGTTTCAATTAATGAAGTCATCAACAATATGATTCTGAGGATCAAAAAATATGGTACATAAACTCAGAAAAATATTAAATTTGGGAAAGAATATAAAATAAGAAAACAAACATTTCAAATTCTTGTCTTAAACTTAAAAAGAAGGAAAAGTAATAATTTTAGAGTGCTTTCAGTAAATGTGAGTAGCATTATTAATATTGTGAAAAGGATAGGGATACTGGAGTGGTGTGATGAATGTCAAGTAGATGTTACTTTTATAGATGATGTAAGATTCCTGACAAGTGAAGAAAGGTTGCAAATAAAACTATTGTGCGGTGGAAAATAATATGGAATTTAGGAAGTAAATGTTGTTCTTGGAGCGGCCATAAAAACAGTTAAAATATTAGATGTAATGTTGGTAAAGGTGGGAAGGTTAACTGTTATGGATGTGAGGTGGAGAGAATATGTTTATAGAATTATAGCATTATAAACATATCCAAATGGAATGGAAAGAGATAATCTGTTTCCTCAAATATTACATTATAAAGTGAAATGAAAATTATTATTGCAGGGGGCTTTAATTTTGATTTAAGGGGAAAATGGAAAAAAAGAAAGGAAAGATGTTAAAAATGCAAGAGGCAATAAAATGTGATAAGCTAGCTGTGTGGAATAAAAGTCAATGGCTTTATAGAAGTGGGCAACAAGATCTGAAATTGATTATTTTGTACTGCCAGAAGGTTTGGGTGTAGCAGATGGTGATACAATATACAGGTTTTATCGATCATTTAGCAGTATGGATGGAGATGATCGAAGAAAGGAAGTATATTAAAATAGAAAAGGGAATAAAAAGAATAAATGAGAAATGAAGTAATACATTTGGAGAGTAGGAAGCATTGAAGTTATGGAGGGATCTTATAATCATGAAGTGCTTTTATAAAAATTGGCTTGAATAGTGGATTGAATTTAAAATGAAGTATAACAAGCATTTTCCAATGGCAGGATAATGCATGTAAGGAAGAGAAATTAAAAAATAAAAAAATGTATAGAAATGTCTTGGAGAATTTAGAAATGAATTCAGTAAAGTATTATAATATGGAAATGGAAATATATAAAATAAATCAAGAAAAATAAGACGTCACTGTTTAAGCAGAGATATTATTTATAAGGGAGAAGGGAGGAGGTGCCTGCATATCTGGGTAAGATAGTAAAGGAAGATATTAGTATAATGAGAGAAAATTAACTATATAAAAGGAAAGGTAAAAAAGAACGCAAGAGCAAATTATAAGTATTGTAGTACAGCATGTAGAAAATACATGTAATAGTAAAAATAAAGAAAATAAGAGAGAATGGAAAGTAAAAAATAAATCAAAAGCGAGTTACTGAAGAATTTGATAAAGAAACATGCATAACAGTAAAAATGAAAGAAAATAACAGAGAATGGAAAAAAATCAAGAACAAGTTGAGGAAGAATTTGAAAAAGAAACTGCTAGTAGTGAATTGGGTGAAGTACTTAGGAGAGTAAATGTTGATTCAGTATCAGGTCCAGGTGGTATAGGGCACAAAATGTGCAAGAAATGAAGTGACTAGCAAATAAAGTATTTTGTAAACATTTTGAATGAATGATTGAAAGAAGGGTTTGCTTATGAAGAGTTATATACTGTGATATTAACATTTATATAAAAGAAAAAATGAAATAAAAATTGGAGACCTGTCACATTAAATAAAACAGTTTATAACTTTATTATGAGAGCAACACTGAGGAGGATAGAGGAAAGGATAAAGGACATTATGGAAGAAAGTATATATATATATATATATATATATATATATATATACATATATTTATATATACATACATATATTTATATATACATACATATATATATATATATATATATATATATATATATATATACATATATTTATATATATATATATATATATATATATATATATATATACATATACACACACACACACACACACACACACACATACATATATATATATATATATATATATATATATATATATATATATATATATATGTGTGTGTGTGTGTATAAAGTAAGGGATGCCAGGAATTATTATTGGTGGTTAAAGAAATTGTGGATGATATTGTGATTAAAAGGAAAGATGGGAAACTTTTGGTAGGATATATTAGTAAGGCATTTGATACACTAGGACATGATGCTTTGCTGGCTGTCACGGGAAAGTACTGAATAGGTAATACAATTAGGATAGTGTCTATGTCAGCATATCAAAATAATAGAACGATAATGATAGTGTTAGAGAATATCTAGATGTGTGAATTGTGGTGTAAGACAAGGATATCCCATGAGTGGAACATTGTTGCATTAGTAATGAATGAGATAGTGAATGAAGTAGCTTATAAAATGAAAGATGCTATGTATGTGATACACAAGGAGGTGGTAATTCTAGTAGTTTTGACATACGCAGATGATGTAGTTGCTAAGAACAAAATATGGATCAGGGAACTGCTGGCTTGTCTGAATTGATGTTTAAAAGAAATGGGAATGACCCTGAATAAAGCTAAAAGTAAGAGTTTGGGTGATATGGGAAAAATCGGTGTGTATATTTTGCAATGAATAAAGTGCCTTTGCTAGGAAAGCAATTTGGGGAAAATTATGTAGTTATGAGGCAATGGCAAGGTTTGATAAAATAAATGAATCAATATGTCTTCTGTGGAAGGTATATAGATTAGCATTCAAGAAAACAGTTTATCTAGTGAATTCTGTATTAATGAGAAAATAGCATATATGTCAGATGCTTATATGATCCTACAAAAAATATGAAAAATAAATTGTGCAATTAATGTTTTATTTCATATGGGGTTCATGATTATGCCCATTAAAAAGAGGCGTGTTACGTATGATTGAAGATGAAGAGGGTTGGGGGTTATTAAATATATTTGTTTATTCTGCTTCTCTAAACTGAATAGAGTATCAAAGTGGGTTAATGTAGAAAATGAGGAAAAAGTAGTAAAATGCTTAAATATAACTACAAAATTTGTGGGGAAAAGAGATAATGATTATATAAATGAAGACATTAAAACTATCAAATACAAATAGTAATGTGCAAAATGAAAATTGATGATCTATAGAAGAAACAAAGGATGTGGTATAATAATGTGATGAAACAATATTATTATTTATATTCTTGGGAAAATTTACCAGAAGAAGTAATAAAAGCCATTACAGTAAGGAAAAAAGTGGTGTACTAAGATTGTAGAGTGTCAGAATTTCCAATGTAGATGACTGGTAATAAATAATTTACTGGTAAAAAGGAATATACCAAAAAAAAAAAACTTGTAAGACTGTGTTTATTTTGTGGGAAGGAAGAAACAACAGAGCATGTTTTTAAGTAAACGCTGAAAAAAAGTTGTGTGAAGAAACTTTTTTGGGAATATTAATGACATAAACAATATAGTGTATATTGTATATATTGTATATATAGTGTATACATTGTAAATCATGTTTTATTAATATTGTGTTAATTAAGTGACCCATACTCATTTTTATATATGTCATGAGATCTTTTATGTTCATCTGAGCAACCTCATTTTGGCATCTCATCTGAAGGACAGCACACTCAGAAGTACAGCACCAACCATTGCTGCACTGCAGTGTCAACAATCAATCAATCAATCTATCTGGTGGGGGAATAGAACCCACAGCCTTCTGCAACACATTAAGTGTCCTACTTGTTGTGCCAATGACACTGCTTTCATAATGAGATAGCTCATGTTTAATTTAATTCTCTACCCCTGCCCTCTATGTATGTCTTCTCATAAATTTCCCTCCTCTTTCCAGCTGATCCTATTAGACTTTCTTCCCATTCCATCTTAATTTAAATGTGAAATTCTATGTTTGTACCATCACAAACCATATTATAATAATAACATCCCTTCTGAACTAAGAGAAACTATCTCCATGGAATCAAGTTTATCTCCTCACCCCATATATCCCCAATCACTCTCAAGTCCAATAACTTACTCCTCAATTAGTTCATCTAATCAATATTTAAATCCTTGATCTTTCTTTCTTTCTTTCTTAGCCTTCCGGAAAAAATGCATTCATGTCCAAATCCTTGCTATATTCTCTCCTAGTCCTTTACTGAGCTTTTCCTATTATTCCTAGTGACAAATGACATCGCGACACCTGTCATAGTATGTAACTATTTCCTGTCATCCTTATTGACCTATTGACTTTCTCATCTTCTTTCCAGGGTTAGCTCAAGGACTGTTTTCATAAACAGATAATTTCTTTCTTCCGTCTCTTCCCTTCTAGATCTAGTGTCTTCAGTTATAACCTGCAACCCACAGTACAATTAATAAAATGTTTTATTTATTTATGTATTTAGTTGGTTGATTGGATAGTTAGTTACTTAGGTTTGTTAACAGGGTAGAGCCCTGATCCACGAAGGACTTGTGGCAGACTCAGTCAGGTGTATGAACACAGTAAAATAAAAGTAATGAGGTTTATAGTCATCGTACAGTATTATAAGAAAAATACAGAGTGATAATACTGAAATAAGCAGCTTACACATATAAACAGCACTGATTATACAAAGTAAAGCTATCATATGATATCTGCTGCAACCCCAGGTTTAGCAGCAATGATCCTCACGGATTGGGGAAACATGTAAGTACCTAACATATACGTGTGCAACCTGTGTTTGGAGATTTATACTTGTGTGGCTCATCTATGGAGATTAATATTGTAACAACAAGTGTTAATAACTACCATGGGAGTGCAGGGCTAGGCTTCTTAACATCCTCACAGATCAACTGTCTAGTAAGTGCCTATGAACCTATTAGTATGAAAACGGGGAAGAGCGTATGAAGATAGGACTGGAGGAAAGAGGTAGATGCGCTTGAATAAGGAAAGGTAAACAATACTCTATTTCTGTACTATGTATACAGACACACACACACACAAACACACACACACACACACACACACACACACACACACACACACACACACACACACACACACACACACACACACACATATATATGTATATATATTATGTACATTTTAAACCATTGCAGATATAAAGCAAAATAATATTCCCAGCATAGAAAATTACATTTTTTTGTGCAGATGCTCTTGCAAATCACAACAAATGAATTTACCTGCCAAAGTAAAAAAAAAAACAAGACAGCAAAGAAATTCATCAAATAGTGTACTTCTAAGTAAGTAAGATAGCACAGAGTTAGGAAAATAAGGGAAACATGAATGAGTGCCATAATTGGAGAGATACATTTTTTTCAAACTGAAGAATCCAAAAAGAAAATTAAAGTCCTGGAAAGGATGCTGTTTTTCCACAGGGATATGAATGTCATGTCACCTGATCATTATACAGAGCTTTGAACTAACCCATCTCTGACAAACCTCTTAGGGCGGAGCTCCAGACACATACAGAATATTTCATTTGACAACCAGAATATATAGAGATAACCTTGGGAAATCAGAATATTATTTTGGTTGTCAGTATGCACTGCCAAAGCTGTCTGTCTTTAATTTAGCACTTCTTCCATAGTTTTTTTTCCCCTTTGTCTTCATAGATACTTTCTAGAGTCAGATGTACTGGCAGAGTATTTTGCATGTAATAGTCAAGGCAAAAAGGATTTGGAGGAAGGGTGGAGGCAGGAGAAAGTTGCTAAATGAAAAACAACTTCAGCCTTCACAGCAGAATAACTTCTTGCCTGATTGTCCACAGCCTAAATCCCACAGCAAGCCTCCTTAGTGAACACATGATACTCATTACTGCAAAAGCATTCTAATCAGCTGCAACACAAGATCTTACAGTACAAATTCCCAAACTTGAAACCACCCTTGACAATTCTGTTTCTGTCCCAGTAAGATAACATGGGCAGAATGATTGATTGAGGACAGTTTGAAGTTGCTCTAGCTGATGATGGCAATCTATATCTGCGTCAGGCTGGGGCCTTGCCTTCCTCTAGGCATGCTGATCATTATGTTTTGCAATACGTACCATTTTTGGGAAGTGTACTTTCTATTTACTTTGCATGGTTGGCTGTAATTTCAAAATATTTAGTAATTAGAGTTGGCTAAGTTTTTTTATAATAGTGAACCTGAGATGTTTCACTAATAATAAGTTGTGAGATTTGTGAAGGATACACTTTCCAGACCAAATGTTAAACATATTTTACCAAGTATCTACATTATCAGTATGCACCTGGCATTTTAGCATTCACTAAGCAGTTGTTTAGAAACACCTGATATAAACAATTACACCGTTGTTTCTTTTAGAATTCCTCATCAAAACATTTGCATAAGATAACCATTAGATATGAATGTTTTCAAGTGCAGAACATAACTGAAAGGCTTGTCTGTTCGATGAAAGGTTTGTTAAGCTTGCAGATTCAATTGCACAGTGAAACAAAATATCAGGGTATCTGCCTTTGCTTACAGCCTTACTGGGCAATATGGCTCTACATAATTCTGTGGAGTATTGCCTTTATTAAATACTCCTACCAGCAATGTAAAGAAAATAAAACAGGAAATACTAGCAAAAGCAGGCACAATTAACAAGATGTACGTCTACTGTGAACTTGTCAACATGCTTTCATATATTATTATTGAGTATTAATAGTGCAATATTTTTCTTAGTATTGCAAAACATATTCTGACAGATTTGTCTCTGATCATAGCATGTGCTATCCCTAAAGCAGGCCATTGTAGACAACAGTTGTTATCTTTTTTACATAATGAGAAAGCAAAATTAGTATATCCTTGATGCACATTGCCAGATATAAAAATCTATCTGTACATATATATATATTTTGTCATTTGTATGTTCTACCCAGATTGTTCAACTTTTCCTCTAAATAAGTATTCAAAGTATGTTAAGGACTAATCAGGAAACATAATTTTTGTTGAAAAATATTCAGAGTCAAGGTATGCATTATGTGCTTTGTATATATGCACTGCATTCTTTTTTGTTGTGTTTTGTTTAATGACAGGAAGACAAAAACATGCAAAACTGTGTCTTTAATATTTAACCCTAATGTCCTAACAGGCAGGAAAACAGGGCAAAGATAAGCATCACATTAGTCAAGCAAGGAAAAATAAATGGAGAACATGTCTTTTGGCTTTAACTTTCTGAATTATGAGTGAAATCATGCAGTCAGATATGGAACATAATTCATACAGCAGAACTCTACTCTAGAGGGTGGGCCTAAAACAGATAGCCTTGTAAACATTTGCTGGTTGACTTAGTTCTTGGTTTTGGATTTGGACCATTGCACTGTTCACTGTGTAGTCCATTACTCAAAGAATATTCATTTTACAGTTGGCATTCTTTGATTTACAAAGCTAAGGCCACAGAAAGTGACAGAATTATCTAGGGCTTATGGCTCTGATTATGATACCAAAATAACAGCCATACCTCTCACATGGATTATATCTGTTCCTATTTGAATTATACTGTCTAACAATATCTACTAATCTGTAAGTTTGCAAATCGTATTGTAACAGCACTGGTATATATTAAAGTTAACAACCCACTAACTTAGACTATAGTTTAAAATGGCTCTTATTAGAGGTTTGTGTGCTAAATATCCTGTTGTATTTTTTTACTGTAACTAACAAGATGTTACTAATGAATGATTTACTGATCATTTCTTCCTTGATAATTTACTAGCAAAGGCTATACAAAATGTCATTTACACGCATAATGATTACTGCACAAACAGTGGAAGTATAGCTGAATCACAGTACTACTATTTTACTGCACATTTAACTATTTTCATATAAAATTAAAAGCAAAACAAGGCATTTTAATGAACTATTAAGGATGCAACAGCTATCTAGTTTATTTCTGCTAGTATTCTGTTATATTTTACATACAGTTATGTCACAGAAAGAACTAAGTGTTGTGCGTGTATGTGTTTGTGTGTGTGTGTGTGTGTGTGTGTGTGTGTGTGTGCGCGTATGTTTGTGTATTTACCCGTGTGTGTGGTCCTGTGTATCTGTGTATCTGTCTACATGTGCATGTGCATAAAACATGTATGATTTATAATTCAATATCCCCTCTGGTATTACATTTATTTACAGATACATACAAATGCACACACACATGTGTGCGTGCGCATGCACACACACACACACACACACACACACACACACACACACACACACACACACACACACACACACACACACACAGTACACATACACAGAGTAACATACCTCCAACTCCACATATTTGCTAGACTTTCCTGCATCACAAAATGGTGGCCTCCAAAATTTTTCTCCTAGAGTAAACTTTTACTTAGTTTAGTGATTCTCTTTAAACATTTCCAGAGAGTGCACATGGCTAATAAGCATTAGCTACTCCTCTGGACTTCTGCATTAGCATGCAGCTTCACCTGCATGACTACTTTCTATTCTGAGGCCCCTAAGAGGGAAAAATCTCAGTATAAAATGGCTTCTCAATTTGAAAGACTTAGCAAGATGCAAAAACCTTCGAAGCTACGCCTTTCACATTGCTAAGCCTTTCTGAAACCAAGGGATAGATCTTCAGTTGTAAATCATTCCCAGTTTTTTTCTGAAGAACAAGCATATGTCATTGATATTAACTGTGTTTTTTTTAAAATGCAATTAATAAAATGTGTGCAGTAGCAGCTGAAGGCAAGTGAAGTACTAAATATATGGGTCTTAATTATGCATTAATTGTGCTATCAGTCTGTTGAGTTATTCAAACACCAGATCTTAATATACTGTAAGTCCTGCACTAAATATCTCACAAATTAAACTCACTACAACATTGTATATAGGCTGAAAAATGCCTTTCCAAATTAACCAATAGTTATTTTGAAAACTATTCTGTGTGAACATGCAAGGCAAAAATGCATTTAAAGTATTGTAAATATATCCAGTTAAAACATAAAAGATTTGTATAGGTGTTGGCAAATGAAGCTGTGTATCTCTTCTTCATTCTAATAAACATAAGCTTGCTTAAGTCAAGGGGATATCATCATCTGGATGTTATGGTTACACAAGCATTCTCTCCTGGACTACACCCATCCTTCTAGTCACACTATCCCACATTTTTTATGCAAACATTGCTTGCTTTTTATCATTTTAATAAGTTATTTTCTATGCCGTTGCTTATCGAGTCTCCTTTAGCACTTGCATTCTGTAGTATGTTTTCTGCTACTACAACATTACACTTCCGAGCTTTTGTAAGGACTGTTTTATTTCCCCTAATCTAGTTCTTATCAAATTAATAATGCCTATTTAAAATTTAAATCCAGTCCCCCCTCCTTCTATTCTATTCATATTTAGTTTTTTATAGGTTCATAGGTAAGTACTAGTTTATTTTTTTCATATATTTCCATTCTTTTAATTTTTCCTTCTGTCGCCTTTTCTCCATATCTTCCTTGTTCTTTTTACTGTTTTGTATTGTTGCTTTTTACACAACTCAAAATGCAGTCATCATCTTCTCTTCATATTATCAATTTTGTTATTTTCTGTATAGGTTTACATGAATTTAAGTCATGCTTCAGTGGTATGCTCCAGGATTCAACCATGTACAGGCTTATACCCACATTTAGTAAAAAAGCCAACTGAGCAAAAAAGCACAATTTTTACCTTTCTGCAGTATCATTACCTTTGCATAACTCTAATTGTTTTTTATTATTTTCTAATTTGTTATACCCAAAAATGACAAGATAGACAAATGCCACTCATCATGTTTTACCCACAAGCTTTTCTCTTCCCTGATGTAATTCTGTTGGGGCACAAAGTACGTTGTGGTGGAGAAGAACATTTACTGTACTGATATATTTTCACTGACTTATATTCTCATGACAGCCTCTGAGTTCATCCATCTTTAGCAATTCTCTGCCAAAAGCATCAGGTTGTGTTTTGAAATGATTGCATTTGATTTTTGTTATTGATTGTCGGTTTTGTAGCATTCTAAGTTACATTAGATTTAAAAGACTAATTCACTGCTTTTGTTAAACACAAATCTGTTCCAAGCTATGTTTTCTAGATGAGGTCTTAAAAGCTGGCCATCCGTCTGACAACTTGCACAAAGGAAAAGATGACTGCAGAAAGTACAAGTACCTCTGTTTAAACTTGGTATTTTTTATTCAAATCAAATCAGAGATTTTGTTACTTTAAGATGGAAAAATCTAAGATGTAGTTACTCTGCAACCCTATGTGATGTAACCGATAACACAATAAATGTTGGAAGGAAATAACAGAAGACTTCTCAAAAAGTTAAAGTGGTGTATAGAGAAACAGTTTTGGGAAGAAATTAGTGCATATACTTCTTTGCAGTCTTAGGATTATATTAAAGGAAAGGACCCACATGCTCCCTGTAATAAGATACGCATGACTCTATAGTGTATTAGTTATTTAATCAAATATGTGCACTTATAATAATACTATAACAGAGTACAGCTCCTCTGATTATAATAACTACACAAATGTATGGCTTCTTGGAGTATTTCCCTGTATAGCTCCATATGCATCAGCATAGTATGTCTCTCTCAGCCTCTGCTTCAGACTTAGCCAGAGACCTGGAGTGAATCTATACTAAATCCAAGGCATCCACTGTGAGCAACAAAAAATAAATATAATTTAAGCTTGCATTGTACTTGTTATAATGCATTTTGCTTAATTGCCTGCACTTTTAAATCCTAGTACTTTTGTATTTCATAGCATAGGCTAAATTCAGATCTGCAGAATCTAGGCTGTTTGGTGTAAATGGAGAACTAAAACCAGCTATCTTACATTAAGATGGCCCTCCTGCACCATTGTGTCAGAAGCATGTAGCCCAGAGCCCATGTGAGTTGGGGATTTTTGGAATAAGGCTCAGTTGTGGGCTTTCCCATTGGCTAGTTTGTGTTAAAACTGTTAAACTTCACTTGTATTTAAGCAATGTATTTGCATCTAGCAGTGTACAGTGCAACAGGGTTTAGTGCTGCTATGTATAGAGTCACTTTGAAACAACAATTTTCCCTTGATATCTGCTAGAGAATCCTCCTCAGCTCCACTGTCTCTCTGCGCAACACAGTTAAACATTGCTACCAACTGCACATTCTGAAGCATTTGCACAGTCTTCAACCATACGCCTTCCATGGAATAGCCACTCTTGTTAGTCTCACATGCAAATACTGGTCCATCTAGCCCATCCCCGCTAGTTACTACAATATATACCTGCCATAATGGATGTACAGTTTCCCACCATTTCTCCAGCCAACCTGATTGACATGGGCATCCTGAGGCAATGTAGCAATTGCATGTATACTGACAACCACTTGCTCCTAAAGCAAACAAATACAGTAACACACAAAACTTCAGGGATCATAAACAATGCAGAAGAGAAGTAACGTCATTTCACAAAATCAGAGTTCTTTATTCGGTAAGCGCGTTCATGGGAATGACTCCCACTATGAATGCAGTTTTAATATGAATGTATTTGGATATGTTAATCACTTTAAGAATGCAGGATGGTCTGGCTTTGATTTGATTGGTACTAATTATGTTTTATTTATATATATGGATTGGTTTGAAATACATTTCACTGAATGGTCTGAAGAAAGAATTGTAAAAATGGGAAACAAATACAGTATGTGACAGAGGTAACTATACCATGAAGTTAGAATCAGTCCTCTCACATAACAACAAACAAGATATAACAACAGGTTGTCAGCACACACACCTTCCCTCTCACTCAAGAGATGGTCAAAACACATAAACCCACATACACAGAGGTACTCACTAAGAGCCTACCAAAAGACCAGAGACTTTTCAAGAGCAAACAACATGCACATACTGGTACAAGAAAAAAATCCACTACCACACATAACAACACACATATCAGTGTCTCAACAATTAAGTTACTAAGGCAATACACTCAAAATCAAATGTTCTGGTTATAGATGAGTCAGTAGTGAGACACACAGATGTCCCCCTCACCAGACTGAACAAGGAAAAGGTCACAGTCAGCTACCTATCAGGTGCCAGGATCCATCAAATCATGCATACACTCAAGTCGCTTAGCAACAATTATGCTGTGACTCTGTCATAGTACATGTTGATGTAAATGACTTGAGAAGTACTTTTCTGGACTATATGAATAGAGACATGACCGAACTCTCAGATTATGTGTCCCAGACAGGTATGTCCCTAACACTAAGCAGCATTCTATCTTCACTGAAGATGATGCCATAATACAGACAAAAAATATTGATTTCAATAATTTGTTTAGCTTCTGGTGTCACTCCAGGGGGTTACAGTATCTGTCTGCTAGGGAAGACATGGTCGACAGTCCACTCTGCTTTGCCAGAGATGGCCTTCACCTGTCTCCTCAAGGCTTTTGGATACTGGCAAAGATGCTTGCCTCCCCCATAGTGCCTCTTTTTAGGAAATATTGTAAAGAAATCCACTAAAGATAAACTCAAGTTCATGCTGTTTAATGCTAGGAGTGTAAACAGTAAACTGCACTTACTGGAAACACTCCTCACCTTGGAAGATGCTGATGTTTGTGCAGTCACAGAGACTTGGTTCAAGGCTGCTGAGAGTACCCTGGCCGTACAAGGCTACAATGTCTTTCACACATTTAGACCCCAAAATGAGCATGAAAGAACCAAAGGTGGAGGTGTACCCACCTTCATTAAATGCAAATACATCTAGAGACTGGTGAAACAGTATGACTCTCTTGAGCTACTCCAGGTACAATTAACTCTAGGAAAATACCCTTCCACATCATTGCTAGCTACAGGTCCCTCACCATGAACCAGAAGAAGCACACTGCCTACATGGATTTGCTAGAGTCAATCAGGATACAGCCAAACACCTTGATCATGAGAGATTTCAACTATCATTCCATCGATTGAGCAACTTATATGAGCACAAACAAGATAACTCTGAGGTTCCTGGATTTTGTTAATTCAAATGCCTTGGAACAGTTGGTCAACACCCCTACAGGGGGCTCAAATCTCCTTGACCTAGAGCTCACCAGCATGGGCTGATCACTGTAGTGCCCCCTGTGTCTTGCCCTCCCTGGAAACATCAGACCATAAATCTGTCTCGTTTTGAGTAAAGATCAAACTTGACACCACCACAGAAGTAAAAAAACTGAAACATTTCTCCAAAGCAAATTATGGCCTACTAAGTGAAGGTATAAAAAGTTTCAAAGCCCTTGCCAACATAGACAACAATGACTCCTATGCAGAGGAATACAATTGCCTTATATAACCACTTAAACAAATGCATTGACTCAGCTGTACCTAACAGGAACAAAACCAGGTATTTCCAACACAATAAAACCAAGAACCAAAAAACAACAAATGGTAGTGGCACACGGACCAACAAGACCACTTTATTATAACAAATAAGTAGTCAAGCGCTTTCGTCTTTCACACAAGACTTCTTCAGAACTGCTACTCACGTCAAATAATTACATTAAATAATAAATAGTCTCACTACACATGATAAAAAACAGTCAATAGAATAGTACAACCAATTAATTAGTCTAATTAATGCATCAAACAGTTTTGAAAGCTGTAATATAAACACTTGACTACATAAACATGTTTATACTATTGACACATCACCCTTCAAGACTTTTTGTTCTTGTTCAACAACTTCTTATGTGAAAGACTAAAGTGCTCGCCTGCTTATTTGTTTTAATAACAAAATCAGGTATTTCCAAAAAAATAGAAAATACAAGCTATCCTGGTGGACTGTAAGCATAAATAAGTTATACAACAAAAAAAAAAGAAACTGATATCTAAGAACAGGAGGGAACTAACTCAACAGAGGAAGAATGCCCTTCACAGCTTGAACAAGATTAAGTATTCTAAAGGTAGCTGCCAGTCAAATTAGCATCCCTAGCTAAAGACAATCATACAGCATTCTTTAGCTATATCCAAAACAAAAAAGGAATGCCCAGCTGTGTGCCGAACGTATAGTGGATGGTACCACTCACACAGGACCTTAGGAAATTTCCAGCCTGCTAGGTAACAGATTTGTCAGTAACTTCAACCCCCTTTCCCCACATGACATACCCTAAAGCATTCCTGACACCAGTCCTCTACTGAGTATCTCCAAAAAATAGGTCATACAAGGCCAAAAACACAGCCTCTATGAGACCAGATAACATCCCAGGCTGCTTACTAAACAATATATAACAAGACCTAGCAGAACCACTCAGCACTCTCTTTAACCATAGCCTGAGAGCTAGCTTTGTCCTGACAGAGTGGAGAACAGCAACAGTAATCCCCTTGCAAGAAGGGGTTCCATCAACTGACCCTGGGAACTATTGACTCATAAGGCTAGCCACCCTTATCTGCAAGGCCATGGAAAGAATCATCATGGACCTTATCCACAAGAAGATAAGAGACCTTCAAACTCTTGATTCGACCCAGTTTAGCTTTGTCAAGGGTAGATCTTGCTTAATAAACCTGGTGGACTTCTTTGATAATGTCACCAAACCCTGGATGATGGCAAAACAGTATATACCACCTATTTTGATTTAGCTAAGGCTTTTGACACAATCCCCCATTCAGGTATCATAGAGAAACTCTCCTAGCTGGGGATTAACCCATACATTACTAGATAGGGTAGCCAACTGGCTCTCCGACAGAATGCACAGTGTCAAAGTTGGGGAATCCACCTCCACCAGTAGAACAGTTACCGGTGGGGTACTACAAGGATCTCTGCTGGGCCCAATACTGTTTAGAATCTATTTCTATGAAGTCCAACTGAAGGTAGATGCCCTGTGGCTTATCAGATTTGCAGATGACTGTAAAATGGGTGCAATCATAGAGTCTCCCAATGATGTTAACATATTACAGAAAGGGCTGACTCAGACAAATGATTGGTGCCAAACCCATTGACTAAAATGTACCACAAACCTCATTGGCCCTTTGGCAAAGAAGTAGCCCTTGCTAATCATGATATAGGTAGCACCCCTCTAAACTCAAACTCAGTGGTGTGAAACTTGGGAACACAGGTTTATAGCAATCTAAACTTTTATCACCATGTATCCATAGTGGCAAGAAAAGCATTCTACATTGCGCATCTCATAAATAAAGGCATCACATCCAAGACCAGGGAGGTAACACCTCCACTGTAGTCCACCCTTATCAGACCACTAATTGAGTACAATGCTCTCTTCTGTATGAACCTCACCAGAACCTGCAGTAACTGGAGAGACCACAGAGGTTTCTTACTAAGAGAATACATGACAAAAATGGAAAAACTGAAAGCCCTGTCACTGTACTCTGCATCATATGGGCTGCTGAGAGGTGACCTTTGCCTGGCTTACAGAGCAGTCTCAGACTCTACCTTAATGGAATTGCTCACATCCACAAATTAAATGGGGCTAGAATAACTCACTCCAGGGATCTCAACCTAGCCTGTGACTTTAACAGAATATACTGGAGAGACAGATATATATCCCAGCAATTACTGCTCCTCTGGAATAAGCTCTCACCCTATTCAAGTGCAACACTGACAACTGGATGGATGACCATAAATTCCTCCCTGGAGGTGGCACCTATGTCCCTCATGGTCAGGAACAGTCTGTGCTGATCACAAAATCACTCTGCTAACAATAACTGTTTAAATATGGTCAATACCAGTTAGGCTTGTAAAGGCCCTCGGGCCTTTAGCCTATTAATCGCCTATGAACCTAAGATAGCTATGTACTTTACCACCTATTTGCTGCATTGTGCCTCATCATTAGATGCATTTGGCAGTACTATATTGCCCTCTGCTATCAATGTTTTCTTTTCCAGCTTAGTCTAACTTATTTATTTTCCTTAGTCAATACACCTTGATCCATAACAGATCCGTTTCCATGGGAAACGGTTTTAAATGCAAACCTATTCACCATTCTCCTTTTCTAGAAATATTTGTTCCATCCCCAAACTAATATTTGAGATCTTCTTCCGTGAAATGTGTCTTACATATTTTCTGATGGAGTTTTTTTTTTATGTAGGAATATCATGTTTGGAAAATGTCAGCCTATCTACTGACATTCTTTGGTTGCTAGCTCAGAATGTAACTCTGTTTACATACAGTGACAAGAATTTACCAACTTTGTATTATCTTCTGTCATTCTTCAAGTAAGATCAGCAACTCATGACTTGCTAAATTCAATAAATTACAGACTGAGTTCCTTATCCTCTTCCCTGGATGAGAGAATTAGAATGATCAAAGAACATAGCATGTCTTCCACCCCTGTATACACTAGATGATGCCACAATATCACTGATTCAGGAGTTAAGATTATGCTAACTCTGCTGTAATGAATTCCATAGTTACTAGTTGTTTTCATGATTCCATGAGTTCTTTAACTTATACTAGCTACTGTTTCAGAAAATCAACTGTTGTGCTGATATTCGTCATTGTAAAATTTCCAGCAGAAAATTGCTACTACTTAGGAAATTTATTTTTACTTGCACAATAAAAAAAAAAAAAACAGAGTCATAGCGTAACTAGAGGACCTGGATGGCCAGGAAGTGTTGTGATGGAAAATTATAAATTCCTTGTTTAGCCAAGGGAATGACGCTCCTGCTGTGAAAATCCATCTCTTAGGATGTCTGCCTGTTTTCACATTAAATGTCTTTCCATTTACCTTGTACTATTTCCGCATTCAGTTGAGATAAATGCAAATGACAGTATGATACATTTTAATGGAGCAGTCAGCTACTTGAACACATAAAAACCTATTAATGCTTTCAGACTACGTGATCCCTGTTATGGTGCTCATCTTTTTTATAAGACAGTACAGTCATGGAATGATTAACAAGAGTTTTTATCTAAGTTTAGCATCATGATGAAGACCGTTTCATGGCACAGATATATATATATATATATATATATATATATATATATATATATATATATATATATATATGTAGATCAGACAACCTGAGACTGATTAGAGGTTTGGGCATATGTTAGAGCTGATGTGGGGATGTGGAAAGAAAAGATAAGGGGTATGACTGTTTTCCTTTTTCTGGGGGACAAGGTTTGTGTTAGTGAGTCAATGTGCACAACTCTTGCTGGATCTGGTGGAGACAAGATCATTGAGTGCCAGGAAGTTGAGAATGTGATAGGTGGGTTGGAGTTGTTTCTTCCCTTAAGCCTATTTTGGGGCCGCTCCCAGTAACCATACCTCATTGACACTCAGCCTCAAGGATAAGACCAACATACAAGTAGAGTAGGACAGACACAACAGGCAAGTCATTCCTCACTGCCACTGTGAGCAGCACTAGAAGCTTTTGGGCCTACATTTATGTAAGTCACATGACAGTAAGTGGATGCTTAGCAACCTACAAATTATTATGAGATGTAAGTCTCAGTCAAACCTGCTTGAAAGTACATGCAGCTTAAATGGAGCAGTGTCAGCTATGCTGCCACAACAGGGATTTTGTTTTATTATTCTTATTGTATTTGATGAGTTTTTCCATTAAAATCCTGTATACCAAGTATGTTTCTCTGTTTAATATACCCACACGAGCAGAGCACATTGTTTATTGTTTGCTTTTTCTCTTCGCTCAAAACCTGTATTTAAGCCATGATGCTAATGAATACTTTTGTCTCCTCACTGCAAACCATTTATTATGAGAAAAATGCTGCAACAGTAATCAATGAAGACATGTCTGCTCACAAAACATGAAAATGTTGACATTCCTAAAGATCACTTTGCCACAATTAACAAGTTACAGCTCTAAATGTGCAATTAACCATAGTAACAAGGTGTCATGCTCTGTTAGCAATGAATGTGATGAGGATGAAGATAAACATTATTTATTTTTATTTTTATTTTACATTTGTTGACCGGGCTAGTCTGGCTGGATGCATGTCCATTTTCAGCAGAGGCCCGAGGAGAAAAGCTCCACTATATACTAAGTACATTACATAAAAAAAATTTACTACTCTAAGATAATAGCTAAAATCAGATATTACAAAAACAAAAAGAACGAAAGATAATTTAAAAGAGAAACAAGTTTACAATAAGCAGTTCATTAAATATCCACAATTGTACAAAAAGTACATACTTAAATCTCAAAACAGTAAAAGAAACAAAACTGAGGTGGATAGAGAAGAAAAGAGTGGAGGAAACAGAGTAAGAGAAAATGGTTAGTCAGGTGTATTGCAGGAACACAGCCAATGATTTTGGAAGTACTGTTTAATTTTCTGTTTGAAAAGTGGCAGGGATGTAGTCAGAGTTATGTCACTAGGTAAGAGATTCCAACTTCTACCTATTGTATTAGTGAATAAAGAATCACCTGCTGTGTTGTTTGCCTTTATAGATTTTGCCATGAGTTTACAAGAGGAGCGAAGTGAGTTGAGATTGTTGTACGGGATTAGAAGTTGAGAGAGTATTGGGGTGTTGTCGGGTAGGTGTAATATGTTGTGGGCAATAGTGAGTTGAGGAATTATAAGGTAGTTTTGAAATTCGAGCCAGCCTAGTTGTTTTAGGTTTATACAATGGTGGGTCCTAAATGGGTTACTAGTGGCGAAGCGAGCTATGTTGTTATAGCTAGTTGCAAGTTTGTTAAGGTTACTTTTCTTAAGGTTTGTATAAATAGGGGAAGCATATAGGAGAGTTGATAAAAGATGAGATTGAGCAATTTTGATTCTAGTTGCTGGGGTTAGAAAAGGTTTGATGCGATAAAGGGATCCTATTTTTCTGTTAACTAACTTGATGTTGTTGTTAATGTGCTGATCGAAGGAGAGAGTATTGTCAATGGTTATTCCTAAAAGTTTTGTAGTGAGATCAGGTGAGATGAGAGTACCATTATTTGAGTAAATGGTAAAGTTTAAAGGGGGGGATCGAGTGGTGGGGGAGAAGAGGAGGAGTTTTGTTTTTTTGGCATTTAGAAGGAGAAACCGTTTAGAAAACCATGTTTCTACAGTATTAAAGGTATTTTGGGTCAGTGAGATCAGTTCTGTAGAGGATGGTGCTGAGCAGATAAGGGTTGAATCATCTCCATATTGTATGCAGGTTGCTTGTGGGATTGCAGTCTTTAGATCGTTAATAAAGAGAGAGAACAGAAGTGGACCAAGAATGGAGCCCTGGGGCACTCCGATGGAAATGGGCAAGAGTGATGAGATATGGTTTTCCCATATTACTGCTTGTTGTCTGTTGTTAAGATAAGATTTAAACCAATTAATGGCGAATTTATCACAGGAGAGAGATTCAAGAATGTTGATTAAGAGAGAGTGGTTGACCATATCGAAAGCTTTAGAGAGATCAATGAAAAGAGCGGAAGAGAGAGTATTGTTGTTTCGATTTTTGTTGATAGTATCTACAAAGGAAAGAAGGGCAGTGGTGGTACTGTGGTGAGGTCTAAAGCCATGCTGACAGTTTGCTATTATGTTGTGAAGAGAGAGATAGTGCACAAGTTGCTGATGAATGCATTTTTCCATGATTTTTGCTAGGGGTGAGAGAAGGGCGATTGGTCTAAAGTTGGAAAGGTCAAGGGAGTTACCACCTTTATGTAGTGGGATAATAAAGGAGACTTTCCAGATGTCAGGGATGGTTCCCTCTTGGATAGTTCTGTTTATAAGTAGGGATATAGGGTATGCAATTTCTTTGGCAGCTTTCTGAAGGAAGAGAGAAGGGAGCTTGTCTGCAGAAGGGTGCAAGGTTTCAGTTTGTGAATGAGTCTATAGATGAAAGAAGTAGATATGGGTTTTAGAGAGAAGTTGTAGGTGGAGTTAGCTATATTATTTGGAATATAAGAGTTGTTGGTGTTCATTTGTTTGACTAGGGATTGAATAGTTTCAGAGAAAAAAGAGTTGAAAGCATTAGCAGTCTGGAGAGGGGTTTCTGGGTCAGCATTAAGTGGGGACGGAGTTTTAGCAATTCCTGGGGAAAGAAGTCTATTTACTGATGACCAGAAATATTTAGAGTTGTTAAGATGAGTTTCCTGAAGTTCACAGTAGAATTTTTCTTGTCAGAGATTATTGATTTCTTAGCCAGATTTCTAAGCTGGCGAAAAAGAACTAAATCAGGGTTTTGTCTATGGCATCTCCATTTCGTCCATGCTTTGTTTCTAGTATGAATGAGTTTTTTAGTATTGTTGGTAAGCCATGGGGCTGTTTTGGTTTTATTCTAATAGAACGTTCAGGAGCATGTTTATCAAGTATGTATAGGAAGGTAGTATTAAAAATGAGACTGCCTCCTCCAGGGAAGTGATTTTAAGCAATTCCAATTGCATGCTCTCAGTTCAGCTTGGAAAAGGTCTATGTTAAAATGCTTGATAGAACGAATTAGCCTTGTATTTGGGAGGTTAACACATTCTGACTTTTGTCTAGTAATGTAGGTTAGGGAGTGGTCGCTGATATCGTCTGGCATAGTACCTACTTTATACTGTTTGTTGACTTTATTTGTGAGTATCCAGTCTAATATACTCTCTCTCTTACTGGGCTTATTGACTCTTGTAGTTGAGGTAATAGTTTGGGTGAAACCATGTAGGTTAATATGAGAGGAGGGATTGTCAGCATTAATAGTGTTCCAATCTATATTAACGTCGCCAAGAATTATGGTTTCTTGGGGGTAGGTGGTAGAAACCCAACTTAGAAAGTCTTCTAATATTGGAATGTTGTTACCTGGAGGAAGATACACGCATATAAAGTAAAGGGCTTTTTTGGCATTAAGTTGGAGTTTAATAATGATGGCTTCTATTTTGCTATCTTGGTTTGGACATGCTGGTTGAGTAGAGATGTTAAGTTGATTTTTGAAAAGTATTGCTACTCCACCACCTTTACGTTTTAAGCGGTCATGTCTTACTATATTATAACCTTGGGGTATAATCTCTGAGTCTTTTGTGCCTGGGTTTAGCCAGGTTTCAGAGAGGCAAAGGATGTCAAAAGAGTGGATATCTAAGAGGGCATGGATGAAGGGTATTTTCTTACTTATGCTTTGAATGTTGAGGTGTCCTATGAGGAAGTTATTTTTAAGGTTAGGTGAGCAGTTTTGGTGAGGAGGAGATAGGGCCAGGGTTGGGGTGGATGTCTCCATCTTGTAGGGTAGGATTAACTAGTTTAGTTAAAAGGTTGCTCTTTAGAAATGTGAGAGGTTTTGTTTTTTTGTCAGATTGTAGGAGGTAGGTAAGGTGATGTAGCCTGTGGAATTTAGGTAAATGATAGCTAGGGGTGGAATTAACATTAGAGTATGATGTGAAAGTGAATATAGTAGAAGTGTGTTTTTGTGAGGAATTATGATAGTTGTTTAGTGAAATTTCAAAGAAGGTGAGATGGTATGTTGAGAGAAGGGTGGTCAAGAGTAAGACTGAGAGTATAGGCAAAGTTGGTATGTAGGGAGTCATTATTTAGTAATCTGAGAAGTGAGGAGGAAGGAGGAAAGTACAAAGGAGAGAGGACGAGTGTGGTTAGCAGGAGTGGGGGTAGTATATCTTTAGAAAAGTTGGAAAATAAGAATTGGATGCTAAAGGGAATAAAGAATGATATGACTAGAGAAGACAGGGTAGGAGTAAAGAGAGAAGTGTAAGAAAGGGAGAAAGGTAATGTAAGAAATTAAGGTAATAGGGTAAAGAAAGTGATGGGGGGAGTGGGGGGTGTGTGTTAAGGCTAGGTAATAATTTGGCGGGAAGGAGAGGGATGGGATAGGAGGGAAAGGGGTGTGGTTGTAGAGCTATAAGACTAGGACCCCTGGGGGTGGGTGGGAATTGGGGGTAGGGAGGGGAGCGGAGTGAGCCCGCAGGGCGAACGGAGCGGGGATACACAAAGTAAACCAAGGAGGAAGGAAAAATTATCAGAGAAAGCTGGCTGAGGCCAAGTGAGTAGAGTATCTAGGAGGATAGGGTAAGAGTGGAAGAAGAAAGGGATAGGAATATGAGGGGTGAAATAGGCAGCATGGGGTAGAAATACAAAACTGGTACAAAAGATATTAAAGGGGAAAGGGAGACATCTAGTGGGCAGTAGCTGTGATTACAGTAATATAGAGAGGGTCACAGTGGAAATAAAAGATAAGGCTAGAGGGAGAGAAAGCACAGGCTAAATAACACGTTAGGACAGGGAGGGATTGGAAATAAAAGAGTAAGGGTGGGGGTTGCTGCTGGCAAGCTTGACCGGGAGCTAACAGATAGCTTAGCAGGGTTAAAACTGATACAATTTACAAGTCCAACATAAAGGTAGACATACTTTCTTGAATCTTGATGTAGAGGGTTGCAGGAGAAGGCTAGGTTTTGGAAAGTTCCAAGGGTAGTTGGCAAACAATACAGTAGCAGAAATTAGCGGAGGGGTTCCACCCAGGCAAAAACACAGGGTATATCCAGGGGGAAGCTAATATAGGAGGAGAGAAGTTAAGAAAATAAAATAATGTTAGAAAAACTAATTGCAACACAATGTATTTAAGACAGTGCAGAAATCACAGGTTGTTCTAGTAAATAAATTGGAATTATTTGACATCGAAAAGGCAGTAACAAACAGGCTGGGTTGAGAGAATTGCACAACAGTAGTTAATGTTAGTGATGTGATGTGATGTGATGTGATGTGATAAGATCCTGATATTAGCAATACTGTCTATTATCCCCAGGCACTGTTAATTTATAGGATGTATTTTTTCAGAAATGAAAGCAGAAACAAGGGTGCAGCCAGGCCTAACCACATACTAAATGGTATATATTTAAATATAACTAATTTATTTTGTGTACTGAAATATGTAAGAGTTTAAATTAAAAAAAACTCACTGCATATTTATCATAGTCCATCCATCCATAACCCATTTCCTATTTTTTGCACATGAGGTCGGGGTGTCACTTCAACAGTGATAATCAGCTAGACCAAAGTTCACAGAGCCAGGTGGCTAGCCCTGTATGGCTGTTCTTTCATGACACACATTTGCATGCACACACACACACTTAGGGCCAATTTAGAGTGTCCAATCCACCCACTGCATGTCTTTGGATTGTGGGGGAAAACGGGGCACTCAGGGAAACCCACACAAACACAGGGAGGATAGGCAGAATCCAAACAGAAGGCATCTCAGTCAGGAATAGAACTGGAGAACCTCTTGCTGTGAGGTGACAGTGCTACACACTGTGCTGCTTTGTTGTTTCATTAAGTTATACATTTTGTTTAATACCATTTTGGTTTCATTTATTTATTTGTCTGTTCTTTTTTCAGAATGCCTGATTGGCTTTTTTGTTTTTATTTTTTATTTATGCCTGACTGTACTATTCAAAAGTTATGCTACGAAAAACATATATATTCTCCAGATGGAGGGGGGGGGCAGAAAACTACACTGGGGAAATAGGTCTGCTTTCTAATAACTGTTATATGATGGTGTATAGTTCCAAACATCCTGTCTATCTCCATCTGCAAGACCATAAATACATTGTTCATACAAGTTTATTCAAATTCACATCTTTCACTTTGTGCAATTTTATTTCCACTTTCTGTAAGTGCATTCAGGTATGAGTGTATCTGTGTAATATATACATCTGTAATATGAAAAATTCCAATATATAACATATTCTTTTAGTCCTTTACTTCCTGTGCTATCACACCAACAAAAGCAGAATAGTACATGAAGCCCACACAGCTTCTTTTTTGCTTGCAAAATACATGAAAGAAATACATATGTCAGAATAAAAATGTATAGATTAGCCACTTTGACAAAGTAAAAAGAAAACCCTCATCTGTAAAACAAATTATTTCATTTACATTAGTAACTTGATGAATAGAGGGAGTATTGAACAATTATGAACTGCCTAATAGATCTTAGGTTGCAGTTGGATGTTGAAGTAGACAGGAAATGAAACAGTGAACACAGAGTTCTTCTTCTTTCGGCTTTTCCCGGTCAGGCGTCGCCACAGTGGATCACCTGTCTGCTCATGATTGGCAGTGGAGTTTTACGGTGTCGAGTTGCCAGCCCAGTGCCCAACCTTCCACAGAAGGCACACACATGCACACACTCACACCTAGGGCCAATTTAGAGTGTCCAATCCACCTACAGCATGTCTTTGGGTGAACACAGACTGACATCACTAAATAAGGAATATGTTTAAAAGCACACCTATACTTCTCTGATACTGATCTCTCTATACATCATCCATCAGTGGATAGCAGGAAAGTCATTAGTCAAATATGTGACTGTAGAATGATGGACTGGGGTAAGGTTTTGAAACTTGACATTTCTTCCAAGACTGAGTGAATGAAGACAATATTTAAAAAGCAGGTTCCATTACCTTATGGACTGTAGAGGTAAACAGACTGAGGGGACATTCTAGCTGAGAAGCTGAATGCCACCCAAAATGAATTTCTATTTATTTATGTATTTGTTAACCAGGGTAGAGTACTATTCTACATGAAAATAGGAATCTGAATTAAAAAATGGAAAATTGCTGTTTCTCTAATGAGAAGCATGGAAGGTCTTCATAAATGCATTCACCATTTACTTCACTGGTGGTTGAGAGCTTCTGCTGTCACAGATCTTGAATTGCTTCTATAATTGTACAAGGCATAAGCACAATACACTGGATTAATAACCACTGTAATATGTAAACCAGAATAAGATTCATACATATGAGATAGAAGACCAACATTATTTTCTGCAGCGATACTGGGTGCAGTAAATGTCTTGAAGTTTCAGCTGTAACACTGGTCCAAGTAAATTAACAAGTACACTTACTGCTATTCATTAGTGCAGTAAAACAATTGCATCAATAAAACTACCATGCTGGGTAAAACAACTCAACTGCAGGTTTTGTTTGACATTGATTCAGACTTCCTTTTCCAGCAATGTCAAATAATGCCTTGCACAACAGCTTAAAAATGAAAAGTAATAATAAACAAACATGAACAAGGTTGTTTGTATAATATACTTTTTTAAATTAATTTAAACTTTTTTTACATAACATAATTTTTCAGTATAATTTAAAGTGTGCAATTCAAGTATAGTAGAATCCCTCTTATCTGGTCTCGCTTTAACTGGATTCCACTTTAACCAGCCATCAAATTTCTGCCATAGCTATAGCAACAGACAACAGAGAAGAAAAATACTTCCACCTCTTTCAGGCACTTCAGACTGCCCTAGAATATCGTTTTAATCTCAAATGTTAAAATATTGAAACCAAAACAAACTTGCAGTTTTTATTTTATATAGTGCAAGTTCATTTTTGTTTCAATATTTTAACATTTTAAGGGTAAAATGAGAAGACAAGACATTCCAAAGTGTCAGGTTAAAGCAAGGTCAGATTAAGAGTGACTTACCTGTATTTAGTGACTGCAAAGTTCAATGGATTTGCTGGGGGGGGGGGGGTTATGAAGAAAAGACCAAGAATAGAAGACAAAATTCTGGTCTTCGTGTTCCCTAAGTCTCTTTTTTTTAGATTTGTTGTCAGTTGCAAAACAAATTCCTGCATAGCTCAGTCTCTGCCATGTAAACTTTTCTGAGATGTGGTGTGCTCAAGATTTAAGTTTTAAGTAAGCAACCGAAACTTTAAGAAATAATGTGTGTGTGTGTGTGTGTGTGTGTGTGTGTGTGTGTGTGGGGGGGGGGGGGGCACAAAAGTAGGAAACTAATGTTTACAGGGAGGCCTATCTGCACTGAAGCATTATGCTTTCTTGGTCTGTTCCTTCTTGAGCCTGTAGGAATATTACAAAAATATATCACTAAGGGCACACTTTTGAACAAGTCAAAATGTCACCACTAAACTAATTCAGTCATGGCTTACATGGTACACTGCCTAGATATAACCCTGTTTGGATTACTATGTTGGGATTCTTTATGAGACTGAAGTTCTGACACAATCCAAACTGATAAAATAAAAAAAATAATCCAAACTGAGTTTCTTCTTCTCTAACAGAGCAAAGAGCTGCTATCCCTATACAGGTCAGGTCACCATAAGTTTGCTTGCTGAAAAATGATTACTTTCTTGCTGACCTATCATCTACTCATATGGCAGATCACTACTTCTTAGTAAGGGATTTTACTATCCTCATATGAATTATTGGATATTTAATACTGCCTTATCATATATCATCAAACAAGGGTTTAAACAGCTATTCCCCTTCCTTACTAGAGGTTACAATACTCATAACCAGGTAGTCTGCAATGAAGGCAGTTACCACATTCCAGTGACTATCCATCTTATTAACATGTTCAGACCATAATTTGATTATCAAGTCTAAGGACTGAAGGAATACATCAGTTTCCATATAATCTTTTTGGAGTTAAAGCAACAGCACATTTTACCACTTCAGAAGCATCTGAAAATGGCTAACTGCAACTATTATTATTATTATTATTCCTAATTCTAATTATGTACTTTTAAAAGAACAAAAAGTATTATATTCAGTCACAAAGCACAAAGCACCATGATAATCTTTAAATATAGGAAACAAGACATCACTTTTGCACATGATACATAGCCTTTTTCACTACAAATGTTTATTTCCATAGTACATGTGTTTCCTACTCCTGAAAGAACTGACAGTTGAACTTTTTATTTCAAAGTAAATGTTTACTAAATTATGAGTTATGTGACCTTAGGTTTTCCATAAAGATAAATATTGACAATAGAAACAATAATCATTATGAATATGCAAAAAAAAAAAACAATGATAATAAAAAAACAACCAAAAACTATATACAAGGTCCATAACAAATACAATTTCATGGGTGTTTTACATTTTATCCAAACATTTTCTAAGTTTTAACCATGATCATTTTTTGTAACAATTGTAGTTTTTGAGACACTCATTTATATTTCCCTATTATAGACAATCTTAGCTAATGATATGAAGTCTTTAAAAGAGAAGACTTCTTTATTCTTCCAATTTAGAGTGATAATCTTCTTTGTGATTGCGAGAAAAGACCAGAGAAGATGTACTTGAGTTCTTGGAATACAAGTTGGTGTTGGTGTATTAAATAACAACAACAAATCTGATAATTCACATTTGTCCAACCACAATGCTTTAATGAAATTCCTAAAGTCGGACCAGAATGTGCTTACTATTTTACAATTCAGGACCATATGAACCCAGTCTGCATCTAATCTTTCACCACATCTCCAACACTCAACAATATCTTTATTCGCCATCAAGGCAACTTTGTGAGGTGTGAAAAAGCTCCTTTGTATATACTTCCAAGAAAAGATTTTCCAGGAAGGAGAATAAATTGTGTTATTAATAGACTTGAATATCAGAGCTTTTTTCATTCTCAGAGAAACCATTTCTACTTTTGTTGTAAAGTTCCATAAGGATTCATCTTGGAGTTGGAGATCAGCTCTTAGAATTTTATAAATCCTTGACAACAAAGATATATTATTTTTGTTATTAAATGTATTTAACTCACAAAAAAGGGTTAATATTTTAGGTAAAACACTTATATTTGAATTCCACAGCATGTTTAATTTGTTAGAAATATATTCTCTTAATATTTGTATATTTAGCCAATTATTATGATTTATATTTTACCTAGCTATAAGAAAATTTGAATTGTGAACATTGTCTTTGTTAAAAAAATTATCCCAAAATTCCATACCATTTTCTTTCATTTCTTTCATTTTATGTATATTGAAAGAGTCAAGACATCCTTTTGTACAAGCAATAGAAACTATTATAAATTATAAATTCTTGAAGATGTAATTGCTATGCATTTTCTTCTTGAAGTTATTTAAAATGTAATTGACAAAAGGAGTGAAATTGGTGTTTTTATTGATGTTATATACAAAGTTTTTTATGATTAAGAATATTTTGTTATAGTCTGGGAGGAAATCATAAACCATAACAGTGGATAAAAAAGAATGGTCTTATGTATGTTTTTCCAAATGGATACATAGTTGGTGTTTAACCACTGGCACATTATATTAAAATTAACTAATTCTGCATACAATTTAATATTTGGGAATGCTATTCCTCCTTCATCCCAACCTTTGTAATGCCACACAAAGCCTATTCTCCTTTTTTGAGGATGCCATAAAAATTTAACCAGTAAGGAATTAATTTGCTTAATTAGTTTTTTTGAAGGAGAAGCAACTGTTTGTAGAAAAAATATAATATTTTTGGCAAGATAATCATCTTTATCAAAGATAAGCATTCTTCCATGGTTAAATCATTGTATTCCAACTTTCCACGTGTTTTTGATAGTATCTAATAAGCTTTTGTAGTTTATTTTAATAGATGTGTTCCAATTAGATTTTGTAGTTAGACCTAAGTACTTCAGTTTATCATTTGCCCAATTAAATTCAATGTGGGTTTTCATGACTTAACTTATTTTTTTTTTGTTTATTAACAATGTTTCAATTTTGTTATGATTAAATTTCAAACCTGAGATTTCTTCAAAGATCTGCAAGGAGGATATAATATAGCCAATAGAGGAGTCAAAGTTACCAATGGTTAGTAAAATATCATCCGCAAAGAGTTGAATTTTAATATAATTAGTATTAATAGAGAATCCATTTACATTAGAATTTGCTCTTATATAGTTTGCAAAGGGTTCTTTTGATAGGGTAAATAATAAAGGAGATAATGGGCATCCTTGTTTTGTTCCTTTTAATATCTTTAATGGACCTGAGAGAAATGCACCGATTTTGATATAAGAAATGGAATCTTAGTATAATCTACATATTAATTCAATAAAGTTAGAAGAGAAATTATATTTCTTAAGTACTTCAAATAAATATGGCCAACTTATAAAGTCATAAGCTTAATCTAAATCTAAACTAATAATTGAACATTCCTTTATTCATTTGCAAGATCAATTAGAAAAAAGAGCCTAATAACATCATCTTGCACTTTCCTATTTAAGATAAAACCAGTTGGAGAAATCCAAGAATACAAAAAGGACCGGGACAAAAATACAAAAGTAGAAATAAGTAGAAATAGATGTCCACTATGGCTGGGCAAAAAGGACCGGGACAAAAATCAGAAGTATAAATAAGTAGTAACAGATGTCCACTAAGGCTGGACAAAAAGTAGACATTTGTTTCTACTTAAGATAAAACCAGTTTGGTCATCACTTATTAATATTGGCATCAGTTGGTTTAGTCTCTTGGCAAGGATTGAGGTATAAATTTTGTAGTCTACATTTAAAAGAGATATGAGATGGTATGAGGGTACTAGGTGGGGGCCTTTGTCTTATTTTAAGATGGGAGATATCATGGCATATTTCCTGATGGGAATTTGCTTTCTTTGTTTCTGAATTCCTCAAGAGCTTCTACTAATATCTTTAGAGTACTGTCTGGAAGTATTTTATATATCTCTGGAATTAACCCATCTAAGCCTGGAACATTATTATTTTTGAGGTTTTGGATGCATTCTTTAAGTTCATTTATTGAAATTGATTTAAATAATTTAGCATTTTGTCCTTTAGTTAGTTTTTTGTTGGTGTTCTATTTTAAAAATGTATCTGTCAAATTTACAATCGTTACATTCACACTTATTTTATTTGCCTCTTCATGGTGTCTCTAAAAATCTGTATAATATCTTTAAGTCAGTTTTATATTTTGAATTATTTACTGTGGTGTCCAGAATCTCTTTAATGTGCATCAAATTTAGGAGGCTTTTGGATTTAGTTGCAAGCCTTTGCATGTTTTGGGGGTTTATTGAATATGATTGCAGTTTAAGCCTTTCCAAATTTATTGTGACTTTATGATTTGATATTTCAACATATTTTAAGTTTAGTTGTTTCAGTTTCAGGTTTGCATTTGAGTCTTTAGTATCAAGGTGAGTTTTCAGTGTGTCAATTTTCATTTGTCGGTTTAATAGGTCTTTCTCCCAATCTTTTCTTGTATTTAAATACCAATTTTTAATTTTTCCAAATATATATGATTTAAGGGTGTCCCATAAAATGACTTTGGATGTCATATTATTATTATTTAGGTCAAGAAAACAACTCAATTCTTTTAATAACCATTCTTTGAAGCCAGCTATCTGAATGATATAAGCTGGAATTCTGTGCCAAAAGGTTAAGTCACTGGGTTTAAAAGCCACTTTAAAGACAATAGTGTTATGGTCAGACAAAGGACAAGAGGTAACTGACACCTTGTGTATTTTTAAAAACAGGCTATCAAATACCAAAACTTTATAAATGATCATTTGGGTACCAAACCTGCATGAGTAATGCGTATATTCCAAGGATTTAGAATCTTTAGTTTCATATATGTCTCTCAAGTTTGTGGAAGAGGTAAAATTATTCAACTTTTTGGCTGAAGCAGACATTGAAAAACTCCCACTCTTATGAAGAAAGAATGCAATTGAAATCCCCAGCATAAATAATTTTGCCTTTTGATAGAGTTGTGATCAATTCAAGATATTTGCTTGCTGATCTGGCACCAATACTTGGTATCTAGTATGTGTTTGTCAGTGTGATATATATTTTGTAATTTCTAGGATGACTAGGCTTAACATACCATTTCTATCTGAGTATGAGTCAATTATTTTATGGATAGGTAATGATTTTTTTCCATAAAATTATAGTTCCTCTTCTCTTGGACTGATAGTGTGACTCAGCTAGTACTAAATAACCATTAAAAGATGTTCTATCTAAATCTTTTTTGATGAAATGAGTTTCTTGTAGAAAAGCAATATCAACTTTTGTTTGATTTTAAATATTTGGCTAGACTTCCATTCTTAATAGGGTTATTGAGACTATTTACATTTATTGTCATGCATTTATAAGTGATCATTATTAAAGTTGGTTTCATACATTATAAATTCTGTTATGGATATATAACATGCTTTATAAATAACTAAACTAAGTTTAAAGCAAGCAATCGCTCTAACCATGGAAAAAAATAGTTCCTGGCATGATGAAGAATTCATCAAAACCACCCACTACTAACATAAACATTGCTAAATAAAGCATTATTATCACTGTTGCCTTTAGAAATTAAACGACAAATTAAAATTATAAAAGGCTTCTTTACAAGATTTTATAATGTATGGCTTTAGCAAATATGATTATTTTGGCTAAATGTCCATGTATTCAAAAGTATTTAAATGCAAATATGAATTCTGATAATTTTTAACTTTATACTATTGAAAAAAGGATATAACTACTTATCAGAAAAAAGCAAAAAAAAAAAAAGAAAACATTTGTAAGAAGGTGTTAATAGTATAAAATCAAATGTTTAGCTATATTACATGTAATAGTCTATGCTTCAGTATCAAGTGAGGTAGAATAATTATGTAAGCACATTTCAAAGTTGTTAAGACCCATTCAGTAAAATTATCTAACAAAATACATTTAAAATACATTATGACATTTGAGTCTCTAAGTTAAACAGAAAGAACGGTTTAATGTTTTTATTGAGTTTAACTCTTTGCAAATGTTTAGAGAGATTTAGAATTGTGTTATCCTGTTTGTCAGGCAATACATACAATCTATGTCTATGTCAGAAGATCCAAAGCCTGAAGATTGAGCCCTAATAGCAGTACTTAGGACAAAGATAAATGAATGAATAACTTTCAATGTAAAAAGAGTGCACCTCTCATCTTGAGTTATTTTCACATTAAATCAGACAAAACTTTTCAAGATTTCCAATGATAACCTCAAGTGTCTTCTCATTAGTAATGGGGGGGGGGGGGGGAGAGCTCTTTCATCATGTGAAACCAACAAATAAAGAAATTATGCCTATTTGTTCTACAAGATCTTCGCCAATAATAAAAATGATTCATTATTGTCTCCCTAGACAATCAAGAAATCAACTGAGGTAAAGATAATTTAGGACTGAGAGATGAGGATATATATAACAGATATGATAGTATCTACTCTTATTGCTATATTAAAAATTAATATCTAATTATAGTTATGCTATCTTATAAACGTTCAATTAAATCTGTGTACTATGTGATAATTGATGATGTATATTATTCTATCACAGTAAACAACATGAGGTTTGATGTTAGGAAGGGCTATGTATTACTCAAAGTTACAAGGCAATAGTAAAAACAGTTTAAAATGTATAAGACATGTTATTTATTTCTTGCCTTGCATCCTGTTACATAACTGAATACCATATTATGTTAATCAGCTTCTCAGGTTGGCTAAGGATAGATAAACAGATAGAAAAACAAATAGGACTAATTAGGTGCAAAGGTTTTTTAAGAACTTAAGAGCGACCTTTCTATGTATATACTATGTAAAATTATTAGATTCTATAATTGTATGTACAACCTCTTATATGTATTTTTATAAAACAAAATTAGCATATTACTTTGTATACACCTGAAGGAAGTATGCATTTTCTGGCTGCTACATAGTAAAATACAAATGTCTAAGCATACAAGCAATAAGAAATGTGAATATGGCAAGGCAATATATAAAATAAAAATAAAATCCAATGCACAAGGAATAAATAGCAGTTTAGACCAATCACTGAGTTATTGTATGTACTAAAATAGATTCATATAATTCTTTTTGTCTCTGTCTATGCTTCCTGTTTTTGGTTAAAAGAAGTCACTGTAATGAAGAATTGTAACAATATAAACACAATGTAGAAAGATGGTACTATTGAAGAAGTCTTATTCAGACAAAGTATCTTATTTTCTTGTTTTTTAAAGAGTTTTACTGTTATTTTCTTTTGTTCACTGCTGGAGAAATCATTTTTTGTTGCTGTGTGCAAGTTAGCTCATCAAACTGAGTTAGATGTTAAAGTTCACTCAACATGTCAAATCGCACTGCCACAAGTTGTTCCAGCAGTAAACATTGCAATCCTCTATTAACTGTAATGGAATTCAGAGGGTGAAGCTTTCCAGAGATTCTAACAGCAAAAGTTGAAAGCAGAAGTGGTTGGTAACCTGCCGCTCATGCAATGGAAAGCACAAACACTTGACCACCATGGAAAAAAACACAAATAAAGAAAAAAAAAAACAAGTTAATTCAACATCACAGATACAGACATGTAATTTAGGTAGCAAAATCAAAGCAAAACAATTTTCCATCTATACCATCCCTTCCCCACCACCAAAATAAAGGGAAGTCACACTTTTAAAATTCCGATTTATGAATAAAGCAAGTACAGTCAGCATTACTTCTGCTAAGACATAAATCTAGTATCTCAGCCCCATCACAACACGTACAAGCATCTAAATGCTATCTGTCTCTCCCTGAATAGGGTTACCACCTGTCCCACTTTGTGAGGGACAGTCCCTCTTTGGGCAGTTGTGTCCTGTAAAAAAATTGAAAAATGGCAAATGTCCTAAGATTTTAGGACAAACATATTTCCTAAATTTTATGTAATAGTTGCATAAAAAAGTTATTCTGTTTCTAAAACAGTTATAAGAAACAGAATAAGCAACTAAAATGCTACAACAATAAGCATTTATTTAGGCAAAAAAGTGAAGATCTGTCCTTTCTACTGGCTGTGGGTATGTTTTGCCTTGCAAAATCTGACGCTTGTACAAAAAATGTCCCACTTTGAGCATTTGAAAAGGTGGCAACCCTATCCCTGAAAACCAAGGTAGAGTGTGATCATAAAGAAACTCAAACTGTGTGAATAACTATGAAGCAGGCAAGGATGCTACATACTTTAACTTTTATTACTGAAAAGCTTGGAAAAAGCATATGTCAATAGTTATGTTATTTAGAGGAGCCAAAACAGAAAGATATAATAATGCAAAGAGGATAGGGCTATTTCATTCAAAAGGAAGTGTTTGCTTCTGTAACCATCTAATCTCATAATTACGTCTGATTTAAGACATAATCTTAATATTGAAAAACACGAGAGACACGGACTAGCCGCAACCAGTGAACAAAACTAAAGCCACAGCCTAATGCAGAAATGGCACAAACGAGGCAGATGCAGTTTTAGCGCTTTCTTCCACTTTATTAAAATGTGAACTTCTTCAGAAAACATGTGCCCTCCCCAACACATGTCTTTTAAATCCTGTGAACAGGATATGATGTCACAAAATAGTTCCCAATAATAAATGTAAAAATACTCATAAATGCATCAAATTCTATAAAAAAGCATCTAAATGCAATCAAATATCTATATACAAAATTCCTACTGTCGAAATATTTCGTTTGTGCCATTTCTGCATTAGGCTGTGGCTTTAGTTTTATAATCTTAATATTGTGACAATTCCCAATACCAAAACATTGCCAAATTCTGGTAATAACAGCCACATAGGTAAAAAACTCACTCTCCAAAGCTAAGAATACAGCATCCATGGGACCAGACAACATCCCAGGCTATGTACTACATGAACTACAAAATGAAATGGCACCTCAACTAAGTGTCATGTTTAATCATAGCCTCACCTCAGGCTTCATGCCCACTGAATGGTGCACAGCTACAGTTATCCCACTCCACAAGGGGGGATCCACCTTAGATTCTGGGAGCTACCACCCCATCAGTCTTATGAGCCTGATCTGCAAGGACATGGAACGTATTATCATGGAACTTATAAACAATGACATTGGCAACCTTCAAACACTGGATCCCATGCAGTTTGGGTTCATGAAGGGCCGCTCCTGTCTCCTGAACCTGACCGACTTCTTCGAATCAGTCTCCAGAGCCGTCGACAAGGGTAAAGTGGTCCAGACAGCCTATCTGGACCTCACCAAGGCCTTCACTGCCATCCTTCACTCTGGAATCATAGATAAACTTACTAAGCTGGGCATTAATCTTCACATCACTCGATGGGTTGCCAATTGGCTTGCTGACAGAAGCCACACTGTAAAAGTAGCCAACTCCAAATTCAGCTCCAGACAAGTGACAAGTAGAGTACCTCAGGGTTCAGTCCTGGGACCTCTCTTGTTTGGCATCTACTTCTCTAAAGTACAGGCCAACGCTAAGGAACCCTGGCTAACAAAGTTTGCAGATGACTGCAAACTAGGAGCCATTATTGAATGCCCAAATAATGTGGATATTCTACAAAAGCCCCTTACAGAAACAGATGCTTGGTGCCAGAGCCATGGGCTCAAGCTCAATGCCAAGAAATGTATAGTTATCCCCTTTGGGAAAAAACATGTACCCGTGAATTACCACATAGGTGGCAGTACACTAAACACCGAAAGTGTGATAAGAGACTTAGGGACACAGGTGGACAGTGGTCTCACCTTCAATAACCACATCGCCACAACAGTCAGAAAATCCTTCTTTGTGGCACACCTCATCACTAAGGGCTTTTCATCCAGAAAAAAGGAGGTCATTGTCCCACTGTACTCATCCCTTATTAGACCCATTATAAAATACAGTGCTCCATTTGGTATGTACCTCTCAAGACATCTGCACCAACTGGAAAGGCCACAAGAAATACCTCACTAAAAGAATCACAGGCCTAAAGCAGATGCACTATGCTGACCATCTAAAAAAACTCCACCGATACTCTATCACATATTGTCTACTCAGAGGCAATCTCTGCTTAACATATAAGGCCATGTCAAACCCAGAGCTGTTGGACATGCTACACTTAAAGAAATCCCAATCCCTCAGAGCCACATGCTCCAGGAATCTAAACCCTGTCATCACAATGAACAAAACATACTGGAGGGATAAGTTCCTGACCCAGAGACTCGCCAGACTCTGGAATGCCTATACATGTCAACAGAGTGCCTCTTTGGCCCTCTTCAAAAGGAACCTTGATGATTGGATGGGAGATAGGAAATTCACCCCAGGGATCATGTCAGTCACCCTGCTAGACAGGGGTCCAGGGAAGTAAATAGTGTGGGAAGAAATAGCCAGGGAATTGTTATGGCTAGGCTTGTATAGGCCCTAGGGCTGATAGCCTAGTACCAACCTATGAACCTATGAACAATTAATAAAGAACCTATTAATGATATATGGAGTATGAGAAATGGATAGGACAAGAGAGAGGGAAGAGAAAGAGAAAAAAAAAGGAGAGAAAGAGAGTTGCTTGTGATTACTGTACATATAGCTTCATTCAACAGTACAAAAGGCAAGGGACAATGGCATCTTAAATGTATGGATGTCAGCCTGCATTTGTAAACATTGTTTTAGTGCAGTACTTACAATGAAACCAATTTGTTCTGAGAAATAAGTATCAGTTTTATGTATAATATCATAAGTGATGTGATTCTGATATTTAATGAGCAAGTACCAGACAGACATCCACACCTACACCCACACCCATGTTTGTTATAAACTTAATAGTGAAAAATGGAACATTCTAATGGAGGTCTACTGGCAGTACCTATCAATACAGGACCACATGTCTAAAATGGGTCTATATCAGAAAAACAAAAATCCAAAATAGCCCCCGCTAAATATATATATATATATATATATATATATATATATATATATATATACCAACTCCGAGATCGCACTACAGTGAGGAAAGGGCAAATATTCCAGTCTTCACTGTACCACGATCTCACAAAAAGCAGATCGAGGTCCGGCATTTCTGACCTTTAGGTCATTCGCTATTTTGAGTTTTCGGTGTTCTAACAGGAACCCCTCTAAAACATCTGAAACTTTGTACCAAAGTTCTCAGAAAAAAAATATAAATGTGTGTATATAACTTTAGCTTGCTGTAGTATGTATCACTGCACAAGAGTCTAAATTTTGGTGGGAGGTGGACCAGGATCTACTATAAATTAAGTAAAAGAAAAAACACTACTGTGGAATAAAGGGGCATCGATCAGTGGGTTATAGCCAATTGCATTCTAGAGAATGAAGTGTTAACAGATGATGAAATCACTGAAGCAGTTCTTCAGGGAGAAATGATGGAAAAAAAAAACAAGAGGACTCAGAAGCTATGAGTGGAGATGATGATTACAAAAGAATAAGTCACTCGGAAGTAAAGAAAGCTCTTAAAACAGCATTGAGATAGATCAAATAGCAAAACGAATCAGCAATTAATATTATCTTTATAAAAAAGTGGCATGATTTTGCTTCAAAACAAGTATTGCAATCAAAAAACATGTAAATTACGTTTTTTTTCAACTAAATAAATATATGTTTAATACATATTTGCATACAACATATGTAAGTATTTTTACTCTGATTTACAAGCTAAAACTATGAGTAAAAAGGTCACACAGAAAAAAACAATCAGTAAAAACTAAAAGAAAATTCTAGCCAAGGTAGAATTTCCACTATGTTATTCCTCAAACCTTTTATATTAGAAGTTCATGGGATATATGCAAATGACCCTTAAGAACATCAGGTGTTTCAGTTATATGGTGATTCTGAATGCCCATGACTTTTTTCTTTTTAAGTTGTTTAATGAATAACTTCAGGCCAATAAAGTCAAACCCCACTAGCTGTGGACATGCATGTTTCAGCCTTGTTATGACCTCATCAGCATTTCACAAACAGTCCACTTGTTCTTTTAGTTTTTACTGATTTACCACCTATAAATACTATTTTGTATGCTTTTTCTGATTTACGAGCAATTAATTTATCCAGCCTAAGGTCCAGTCCCACTGAGATTGGATAAGAGGGAGGCTACCGTACTGATATTATTTAATAACTGTTGTCATCTTCATAAGTTCATTAATATTAAAATAAGTCAGGAAATGCAGTCAGGGAATCTTCTAGTCAGTAAAAGTTGAGGCACATGGTCTAGCAATGAAAAATGTCTCAAAACAGTTGCTTAAAAAGAATGGAACACTGACCCTGTAAGTAAAATATTAATAAGTAAGGCATTTAATTTTCTTTTAAACCTTTGGCACAGATGAGACATGAACCAAACTTTGCAGACTACTTTTATCTTTCCAGATATGGCTGTCCTACAAGTTAAGTATAGGGGTCAGAAGACAGATGGTTATTCTTAAATGTAAAAGGGTAATAAAAACTGGCTGTTAAAATAGCACAGCACAAATTTTGTTTTATAAGGTAGGGCACTATACATAATAAAGAATCCTCCACAGCCCATCAACATCGAACCAGACATATTTTATGAAGAATTTTTGTATTAGTCTTGTAAACCTCCTGCAAGACTGCTATTATTCAGTTGTTCTTTCTTACTGTATTCATTTTGTGAAACATTCTATAACTGTCTTGAATACTTTTAGAAATGTTTGTGATTTCTTATGTGGCGCTTACCATCTTTTCTGCAAATGATCTTGATTCAGCTGATTTAACAACAAAATCAAGCTGTGGACATCTCTTTCTCTTTTCCTGCCTTTGTCTCCAACTTTTTTGGTTTCTGCATCTGCTGATTTCCTTTTTCATGCATAGAAGATACAGCTGAGCTAGTAAAAGGTTGAGTCCCTGCAACTGAGCATTTTTATAATACATCATTGCAAGACAGTAATCCGTGTAACTCTTGTTACAGCTCTTTTTTATTTGATAGTTAATAAAAGTCAAACAACCCGAAGGTAAAACCAAACTGGAAAAAATAGCAGCCAACCAATCCTCAGCTCGAGCAGGACACCAGTCAAGTACACAGTCACTTGTAAAGACTAAAACACAGGTTTATTGCTCCATAGATAAAATCCACACATAGAAAAAAGACTCCTGGTTAAGCGCTTTCATCTGATAACCTCAGATTTCATCAGAACCAGTGATAACAGTAATGACTCCATTTTATATATAACAAATTGGCGCCAAAAAACATTCTTAAAGGTGTATTTCCACAACTTCAACCTAAATGACTATGTACAGAAGAAACAAATACTTATGACTTATTTTGTGCTAAGTTTGTGAATACATATTCTAAAAACACAAATTAAGACATTTGTCATTAAAATTATGTGTAATAAATAAATATAATATGGATGTGATATTAGTATTATGATATAAATATATATAGTAATATAAATATAAATATATAAAAATATAATAACATAGGTATAAATATATGATACTTAATGGATGTACTAAATATACTAAATATATAAGTATGAAATCCTATGTATATTAAATATGTTATTAAAAATATTATTAAAACTGTGGGAAAATTTTGATTAAATCTTTGAATGAATGGATGAAGAAAGTAATAACAATAAAATAAATACAACAACAGGTATATATGGAAAGCATACCTAAGACTTAACCCGGTCCAGGCTTAAAAAAGGCTTAATACTAATAAAATCATTCAAACCGGGTGTAGTGGTGGCGTCACAATAAATTTGCCACTCACTTTCTTTGTATGCTAACCAAGTTTTCCAATTGCCACCATATGATGTCATATCTACCTGGTCAATAATCATGAATCTAAAAGAATGGTCGTCACCCTTCTCCAAAACGTGTTTGCTAAGTGCATTTTTCTTATCTTTTTTCTTTATTTTATAGAGGTGTTCGTATATTCTTGTCTTGAATTTTCTCTCTGTCTTGCCTATATAGTAGGCAGGACAGATAGAACAAGTGGCAAGGTATACGACTCTCTGGCTGAGACAATTCCCAGCTACACTCCTACACTTAGTTTTCATCAAGTTATCTAATATGACCACTCTTTCTTCATTAATATTTTTACACTGCTTACAGGACCCACACTTTTTTGTTGCCTCTCTTCTCTTTTCTCTCCTACCATGTGCACTGATTTCCAAAAGTTTTTTTCAAATTGAGTGCAGTTTTATATACACAAACTGGATTCTTGTCAATATTTACCAAGTTGTTGTCAGGAATATTAAGTAATTCCCAATGCCTTTTGACAATTTCTTTTACCAAATTAGTGTATGGGCTGAACAATATGATACATACTGTCCTGCTGATTTGGTTATTTTTCTTTATATTTTCTCCTAAGGCCTGTCCTAACAGTGGTTTGTATTTTGTACCCCAATTTTCTTTGACATAATTGGCCACATTTTTTACCATTCTTTTAGGATATTTTCTTTCCAAAAACATCTGTGAAATGTTATCAATTTCTCTTTCCATACTCTCCCTAGAGGAACTCATCCTCACAGCACGGATGAATTGGCCTTTGATCACATTTTTAAAAACATATTGTGGGTGGCAACTACCAAATTCTATGTAATCATTAGAAAAGGTGGACTTTCTATATATTTGTGAGGCAAAACCATCTAAGGTAGTACTAATAAAAGTGTCTAAATATGCAATACCAACTTTGTCTGCCTTATATGTGAACTTTAAAAAATTAGTACTTGAATTAATATAGTCCATAAAAGTCCTGATGTCTTCTGAAGGCCCCTTCCAAATGATGAATAAATCATCCAGGTACCTGGAATAAAGGGAGATGTATTTGATAGTTGCCTGTTTGGGAAGTTCTCTTCACTTGTCCATTTGATTGATTGCTATTGAGAACTGAATGCTTCATGTCTGAATTGATATTCATGACATATCTTTTCAATTCTTGACTTGTATACTGTAGATTACTGTAAGAAATTATATTTTGCATTCCTTGTCCCAAACATAGAGCCTTTAGTGCACTAATTATAGGGTCTATATTATGTGATCGAATGGTCAAATAGTAGAGCACGTAATAGTTGACTCGTAATAATCGAACTGCCACAATGATGAACGGTTCAGTGAAGATCTCCATACAGTGCAGAAATGGAAGTTTTCCATTGTCTGCACTGTAGTGCGATCTCATTTTTGGTATATTTAAGTAGCGGGGGGTGTGGAGGATGCAGGGGTGCTTGCCCCCCCTGCATAGAGAGTTTAAATGGTTTGTTTGGGTGGGTTTTTCTTTTTCTATTTTCCATTCAACATTGTGGCGGTTCGATTATTACAGGTTGACTATTACGTGTTCGACTATATGACCATTCAATCACATAATATAGACCCTAATCATACCTGCACTGTTTATGTCTGTCAATGCGATTAGTTTGAATTGGAGCAAATCAGTAGATATCAACTCCACTAGCGACCTGTAACTGAATACCCTTAACTTATCTTCCACTGGATTATTATTATTATAGCATACTTTGCAGATGGTAATACTCTACACTACTCATTATATTTGAAAAGGCATTTCTCTACAAATCATGATATCTTTGTCCTTTCTTTGCAGAGCTTTCAGATTATTTTCTTGGATATATTAGTTGCACATTTTCCAAGATATTATATTATTCCTGGAAATCACTATAATGCCCATTTGACGTTTGGTCTTGGAATTTTTACCACTGTTCAGATCTTTCTGCATCAGGTTTCAGACCCCCAGATGTTAGAATATAACCTGTGTATTTCAGATGTACCATTTCTTTTTTTTACTTTTGTTCTTATTTAGCTTGATATTATGCTGTTTTAATCTACTCAGCAGCTGTTTCAGGTTTGAGTTCCACTTTTGGTTTAGTTGCTCTCAATAGCTCTTTCAGATAATATGCCCTGCATCCTGATTTTCTGTATTCTTTTTTCTTCCATGCCTGATGACCATTAAGCCTCTCTGTCTTCAAACACAAATGACCAGTGCAGCCATCACCCACGCACCTTTGGAGATGTTTTGCAGCTTTATGGATATCACAACAATGTCAAAAATCATAATTCTTTCATAACTTTGGTATTGTTGGCTAAAATGAGTACCTACATCACTGAGGGATATCCTTCCCACAACCACTGATTCCCTTCATAAGCTATGAGTGATATTGTCACCAGCATGAGATTACTATATCTCTCACTTTCAGTATTTCATTGTCATGCAATCTTTCACTTGCATGATAGCAGTTGACTAACTACAACAACCACTCACTCACAACCATCTTCTCTTTCCTTGTCCTTCCAGCGTCTGACTAAACAGCTGGAAATTGTTTGGGTCATAATGCTTCATCACTGTTCATGACAGGTCTTGTCCCTTGTACTCTTGTTAAATAGTCTGATGCTTTTTTTTTAGTTTTGAGATTATCAGGGGCCAACAAATAACACAGTGCCACTTTTCTTATATTTAATAACATACAAGTTCTTCTGAGCATGCTTGTGATTGCTTTTTAGAGAAATATAATTTTCTAAGTCTAGAAGTTTGATTAAAATAGTAGGTACGCTGCCTGTGTTGATCATAAGCACATCTGCTGCTAATCTGAATTTTGCTTGCAAAAAGTTTTTTTTTTCCCTGGACTCCTTCTTTCTTAGAATTCATTGCCACAGAGCTCTTCTTCATAGTCATTTTGTTTGTAATGTATCCAGCATGAATTTCTATTTTTGTCTTATAATTTTACTTACTTTTTATTTTGTGTAGCTTCTTTTTGTTAGTAACTTTTTAAGCTGCGTGCTAATAATTTCAGATGCTCTGTACACATCCAGAGTACTTGATAAGATCAGTCTTAATTTACTTACCAGCCCATCCATAATTTCATCAGTTCATATACCACTCTTTTATTATAAAGACTTACATCTCACCAAATTCATAGTATCTGGCTCTGATTTTCAGATCAACAGCATATACATATATATTCCTGAAGGATTTTGTTCTCTTGTAAAGAATTCATCTAATAAATGACACCTTTTTGGGGGCTGGGGTGGGGGCTGATGATAATTACTGACATTTTCTGTAAGTGCTGGAATTTTGTGTCATTTTCCCTGTCAAGAAAAGAATGACATATCATAATAGCTTCATCCTTGGCAATATGTAGGAAATCAGCACACTGCACATTTACAGTCGTTTCAACTAACCCACCTGAAATAAAGAATGAATTAAATTTTTGGAACTGCAAGCTCTTGTTTTCTGCTAAATATTCTTGTTATTAAAGAATTCTAGGGAAAAGCCACTGAGTCATACTTCTACAGAGAATGATACATATGTAATGCCAGACATAGTGATTTTTTTTTATGTAATGTATTTCTGTAAGTGTTGAGATATATTTTCTCCATTTAGTAGATAGTTCACATTCTGATACCATGCTCTATCAGGAGACTTAATAAAACATACAGAGGCGTGTGGCATGGCATATCTTCCATGAGGTCCCTCTTAAACTGTATGAACTAATATACTTGGCTTATTAAGAAATAATGTTTAACTCTAAATCAGAGGAAATGATATTGCAGTTTTTTAATAATACATCTGCAAACTTTTTAGAATGAGATAACTGTGCAGAGGCATAGACTGAGCTTTTTATGTAAACAACTCTAGTCTCTTTTTGAATCTTACCCCTATTAGAAATAAAATGCTTATGCGACTTCACATCCAAGTTGCATACTATCTGTACAGTGTTACACAAAATGCCCTGCGTGTACCCCTGAGTGTACCCTCTAAATCTCAGTTTATTGCAAACATATACAACATCCTTAATCCTAGTATCCTTCTTAAAGCAAAGTTGCCTGGCTCCAGTTAGCTGACTATATGGGACCAGTGCTAATACCTTTTTGTAGTGGTCACATTCTTTACTCAGAAACTTATGTAAGGCTTTTGATATCCTGTACAATTTATATTGAATTACTCAGTCTTCCACAAATAAAGTTGCATTAATAAAAATACATTCTATCATAGATACATTCTATATCATAGTTAATATTTTGCAAACAAAAAAGTAAAATCTTTTCTAGCTGTTTTCTTTAAAATATTGAATCATCACTGCAACAAAATAAGCAATGAATCTTTTAAAATGTCAAATAAAAAAATCTGTACATGTGATTATAAAACCAGGTCACATAGTCATCCCCTGTATTGTAAGAAAATACTTATAGAGTAAAACAAATTAGCTCTGATTTATAGTAAAATGACCAAAATCAGTGATATAACTGCTCTGTGGGTTCCCCTAAAAAGAAATCAAAACTTATATTCCACTCATATCGTTTATACTTCTTAAAAATTTGAACACAACAGATAATGCAACAAAACCATGTTCCTAAGTAACTTATTTAAGTTTTGTATAATTTTGAATGTATCCCCTAAAAATGGTGACAGTTTCATAACATAAAGGATAAAAAATTATTTAATGTGTAGTAAGTACCTCTAGAAATCTTTGAAAGCCAAATATTGTTGGAGTCTAGTAGGGTATGCTAAATATTTATGTATCATTGAGGTACAATAAAATATTAGACTTTAAAATCAACAGCTGTTTAACTTTGCCCTCCCTTACATATGATGCCATTGCACCTTTTGGAACAATATCCTAATCTTATCATTAAACTATTCAGTAGGATTATGTGATTAGATAGATAGTCTTTAGAATGTTATTCTAAACCTATCATTAAACTACTCAGTAGGATTATGTGATTAGATAGATAGTCTTTAGAATGTTATTCTAAACCTATCATTAAACTATTCAGTAGGATTATGTGATTAGATAGATAGTCTTAAGAATGTTGTGAGAATGTCATACCTCCTCTAGCACACAATTGTTTTCTTGCAAGATCACACCCCTCTTTCTCAGCTGATTTAAAAAGTTTTCTTCTTTGCATTCTGCTATTGACTAATTTAAATATCTGTGCCATCTGATATATGTACAAAAATTAGTATGCAATGATCTGAGGTCTGGAAGAAAAGCTCCAAACAAATACAGACATTTAATACATTTTACAGATATATACACAGATTTGTTGACATAATACAATTTTTATATCATGTGTATGGATGACAATATACAGTAGTTTGTCAAAAGTCTATCTAAAGTTCTAGGTTTATTAGAAATAAATAAAATGAATTCACTTAGACAATCATACATAAATATGATATTTTAATAGTTTTTTTAAAGATAAGTTTAAGTATTTCTTATAAGAGAAAGGGAGAGAGCATGATAGCTAAAGATAGTGGCATATGTAAGGATTATAGAAGGAAATTACATAGAGATTAAGATGATTGACATGGCAGATAAACTATAAGGCATAGAAGTAAAATATAGTGAGAGAAGTTATCAGGAGAAGCAGGTATAATTAGAAAAGGGTGTATGGAAAAGAGTCTCAGTAAGCTGGAGAGGAGGGAGGAGAAACAGATACTAAGAGATAGGACAGAGAAGGGAGCAAGTGATAAGAGGTAAAAGAGAAGTGGTAGGGAAGGGAAATGTGGATAAGGTAGATAATTTAGAGATTGGTATTCATTAATAAATGAATAAATGAATAAATGAATGAATGATGTGGAGCAATACATGTGATTGGAAATTCATACAATTAACTGGTTCATTTCAAACTAAATTTTTGCTGTTAGTTAGCTGGTGCCTATTATGCAGGAAAACATTTTTTTATTATTATTTAACACAAAACACATCCATCTATTAACAATCTGCTTGTACATCAGCAGTACACCAGTGCTTAACACATCAAGACCACTCATAATATATGTGAGAGCAAACTGAAACAAAGGTAATGTTTTCAGAATGAAAGAATGAAATTGCATAACAAGAATATTTATGTCACTATGTGCTCAATGTCACTATACTGTTTTTTTCCCCAAATGTAATATTGTTTCTATTAATATCATTTCAATACTGTAATAGTAGCAGTAAATTTTCCACATGGATTATGATGTAGTGATAAGTACATACCTCTGTTATGTAGCACAGATAATACCACACTGGTGCAGAACTGTGGAAAACACAATACAAGGCGGAATATATGTATTATCTCTCATAACCCAGGCTGCCCTGCTAATTATATATACCAACTCTGTGGTCACACAACAGTGGGAGAAGGGTATAAACCTGTCCCTAGTATAACTAATATTGTCAATATTTTCTAGTTTACATATTTTTCTGTTGCTCTATTACTCTGTTATTCTCACATTGTTTATATCATTGTAGGTAAACTCGTGTAAATATATATATATATATATATATATATATATATATATATATATATATATATATATATGTGTGTGTGTGTGTGTGTGTGTGTGTGTACAGTTTTACTAGCAAAATTTAGATTTGCACTTACATGAGGCTTGGAAGGCTGAAAGGCTGTTTTCAAGTTCTCATAATACCAAGCCAGAAAATGTTCGACTTCACATTAGCAAATAGTAGTGTGCATTCGCTAATGTGGATTTGATATTCTGATAACAGATCGCACTACAGTGGGGATTGGGAAATGTACCCTTTTCTCATTGTAATGCGATCTCGGACTTGGAATATTTAATATGCAGGCTGTGGGGGGGGGGGTGCAGGGGGGGTTACTGCACTGCAAAAATGTTAGTGGTAACACAGACTTTCGACACTGGAACTTCTGGTGTTCAAATGCTGATTCCATGTTGCCATTTCCGAAACTTCGGTAATTCATTATTACCAGTTTCGGCATTTCGGCTAACTGGTTTGAACAAAAGGTGGAAATAGTGAACCTATATATATATATATATATATATATATATATATATATATATATATATATATATATATTTATATGTGTGTGTGTGTGTGTGTGTGTTTGTGTGTGTGTCTACTTCTAAATTTTGAAGTTTCAAAACATCAAATTTCTTATGGTAGAGACCATAACATAGAAGTTTCGAAACTTCAAAATGTAAATTAAAAAAAATGTTTTTTTTTTTACATTTTTGAATGGGGCAAGCTTCCCCTGCACCGCCACACCCTGTGCTAATTATATATACCAACTCCGAGACCGCACTATAGCGAGGAAAATGGTAGATATAGCACTCTGTGCTGTACGGCAATCTCCATTTAAATCACTTGAAGTTTCAAAACTTCAGTCTTATGGTCTCAACCATAAGAAGACCCATATAAATATATATATATATATAGAAAGATATAGAAAGATATAGATAGATATAGATATATGCACATATATACACTCACACACATATTTTTATATATATATATATGTTGGTTTAGATAGTGTAAAACCCAATAACCTTCTTGTAAGACTATCCCTGAGGTTCGTGTAAGGAGGGAACACAGCACTGATCAGACAGAAAGTGACTTAGCATTCTCTGTTTATGCACATTTTAGTGTGCTTGTGTGTCCTATGATTTGTAGAATACCAGCAATGTTAAGTGACGTAGGTTCCCCAACTTTTTGTATCAGTTCAAAATTTAATGGGGATGAATTCTTTACTTCCATCAACCATTTAACAATTCTGTTGGAACAGAGTGTTTTAAGTCACACAAAGCCAAGTCAAACTAAATTTAATTCTGACATACATAACAATGAAGTTGTCATCAAAAGGATTCTGGTGCATTCCATGGTAAATTAAGAGAAGATGCAATTTGCCCACAGTTATGCATTAAAAACAACCTAGAAACAGCACAGGAGGCAGGAGTGTACAGAGATGTCTTCAAAGAAAAGGAAGAGAACCACTAGAAGTCACAGTTACACATTGGTGAAGTGGAAAAGATAATGGGTAAGTACATATTACAGCTGCAGTTTGTGCTACGTTGGGGTTTGTTTTTTTAAAACACTGCAAATCCATTCAATATTATGGTCTTAGCTAAACGCTAAACAGATTTTTTTTATTGTTGTTATGTGCACATATTGTTTTCATAGATTCATAGCTTCATATGTGAGTACTATTTAATGACCACTGGATTCTTATTATGGCAAGTTCTGGTACCCATGGTAGAGTAAGAATGGGCTTGGGAGATTAAATATTTACAAGCAGTGGCCTAAGAGATGAACCATTTATTGATTGCCTGTATCCATTAGAAAAATCAGACACCAAACTAAACAGATATCCCCAGCCAAAAACATGTCCTTCAATTTTCACATTTATCCAAAAACATTTGAAATTCTGATACAATTCTAGCTGCCCTGACATATTGTCCATTATCTATAGTTTTTTTCTTAAACTTTGGATGATAACTAGAGTGATGCAACAGAGCATTTGAGTAGGTTGGCTTCCTATAAATAGTGTATATTAAACCCAATGCTTCAGTATTAATCCTCACCTCGACATCTAAATACTAAATGATAGAGTATCCAACAGTGTGTGTAAATTAAAAAAAAAATTTAGTTGTGTTTAAATAATCAATAAAATCCAATAATTCATCCAAGAACCCATTCCAAATAATAAAAATATCGTCCAGAAAATGTATATATAAACTCAAATAACTAAAGAAATTGGTCTTAAAAAGACAACTTTTCCCATTGTAACATCACTATATTTGCAAACAAAGGGGCACATGCAGTACTCATAGCAACACCCTTCTTTTGCAAATAGTACTGGCCCTCAAAATATATATAGTTATTTTCATTACCAATTCCATCAAAATATTGAGGGTATTAATGTTGTTCTGGGTAAAACTTGTACTTTCTATCAAGAATTCATTAAACCTATCAAGGCCCTTTTCATGTGGTATCACACTACATAGGTCCTTGACATCAATTTTGCAAAATATCATTTTCTTATCACATCTTACATGCCCTAATTTATATAAAAAAATCCTATGACTCCTTAAGTAGACGCTCAAAGGGCTGAAACACATGCTTAAGACTCAAGCCAATGTATTTAGCCAACTGGTGAGTCCTAGACCTCCCTGCATTAACTATTGGTCTTAGCAGAGGGTCTTGCAAACATTTGTGCATCTTGGGTATACCAAAAATACTTTGTATAATGGGAAACCACAGCACCAAATAGGCATGGATCTCCTTAGTAATTTCCCTTTGCACAAAATGGTCATCTATTGCAAATTGGGTATAGTAATGTTGATCCCATTCCTGGAAACTTCTTCATAGGTATCATCACTTAACAGTGGGTTCATTCTATAAATATAGTCCTCTCAATTCATAATAACTACCCCCCTTGTCCGGTTTCATTATTCGCAATGTCCTATCTAAACTTAATTTCTTTAACAATGTTCTTTCACCTACCATTAGATTTAAACATCCAAAACTGTAGGATGAGTGGGGTGGCAAGTAAATTAAATAGCTTTAGAGTAAGTGACTTCACAAAGTGATAATTCTGTGCTTACTGACAATAGTCAATTAAAGAGGAGAGGGAAGGAATTATGTGGTCAAATTAACATAATGAGCAGACAACTAGAAGGTGAGTCTAAGAACAGAATAGAAACAGGGTGGGATGGTGGTGAAAATCCAATTTCTGTGCAACTCACAAGAGATACAACTTTGCTTTTTCCTACTTTAAATATGCAATATAAAACAGAATGCAATTATTACACAGTGTAATGAAAATGCACTACAATATACAAAATAGAACTAAACGATAAAACAACACAAAATAAAAAAATCATAAAAGGGAAAACAAACCCTTCTCTCTCTCAAATCAGCTTACGGCAGAATGAGCTTTTCCAGTAAAGCCTGGATTTTTTTTATTTTACCCCTTAAATACAAGGTTTAGTTCCTGGCCCCTCCCTTTGTTCACAGGTGATTATCTTTAAGTTTCCTTTTCTAATTTGTGTGTTACTCACAAGAGACACAATTTGGTTCATTTCCTAGTTTAAATTTTCAACAGAAAACAGAATGCAATTAAACACAATGTAATGAAAATGCACCACAATTTACAAAATAGAATGTATCCAGGAGTAGAAAGACAGCACAAAGCATTATTTACTTATTTATGTTTCACCTCACTGTGCAAACAGTTATTTATTTATTTATGTATCCTGTCTGTCTAATATAGTATAGTATAGTCTATGGCTTGCATAACACAATAAGATTGCATTCATTTATTTCCTTACATACTTAGGATGTCTTACTTACTATACACACATATTCTATCCTTTACCTTGATATATAATTTGAAGTGCTAGAGTATAGGCTTTTTGGTACATTTGTGTAGGACTAAGCTGGGTTTGCAGCAATGGGATTTGACTGTAACATAGGTATGAATAACTATGTAGGAAGACGTTGCATGGGTAGGCAGCTACCTATGCTTTAGGTCAGTGATACAGTGCTGGGCATAAAATATGAGATTTCAGTGGTGCGGTGCAGAAGAGCTTCAGATTAGAGCAAAGCTGCAGTTTCAAGTAAGTGAGCAAATGAGAATGCATGCCTAGCCCACAGCAAGTAATGCATGTTGAAACCTGCTGCAACAAGCTGTGTTTGGTTGCTACTAATTTTGCTGATGAACATCAGTGAAGATCAGTAATTTATAGACTTTTGAATAATCTAGCCTCATTATTTTATCAGTGAGGATTATTTGCATGTTTGTTTCTGGGATTCTATTATAGATGCCAAAAATATACAGCAGGGTATCTGCAGCAGTAACAGTAATTCAACAAGTTGCAACAATTGCTGGGAGCACAGAACTAGCATTTTCATGGGACAGAATCCAGAGAAAGAACACAGTGTGTCAACAATGTCAGACATGTGAGTGAAAAATGCTGGACTATCTTTTTTCAGTTATGTAATTTATATCTCATTAGTTGTACTGTTGTTCAACATTGTAACAGAATTTGATTATTTAGAGTTATGTCATTTTTCAAACACATATGCAACAAAATAAACTTTTCCCCTACCATCTTAAATCCCCTGCTTCAAAACCGCAGCTGGTCAGCTGTAAAATTGCTCCACCTAGAACAAGTTGTACAATATTTTAATGCTACCTTCCTCAACATTCTTAATAACCTTGTTCCAACAAGAAAAATACATTCCAAAGCCAAAAACATACCTTGGATAACCAAAGATACTAAATCTCTTATAAAATGAAGGGATAGAGCCTGGATGGACTGCTTATCAAACTTCCAAAACCTCAGAAAACCTCACCTCTTAAAAAACAACTAAGAAATCTAACTAAGACGCAAATATAATTTGACAAAAAATCTTATTTTCTAGCCTGTCAGCAAAAACACATAAATAACCCACAAAACATTTTAGCAAAACATTAACTACCTCCTCAACACTGGCAAAACCTCTACTCCTGCACCATCCACAACAAATAACACTGAATGCTTAGCATCCCAATTTAACTCTCATTTCATTACAACTATCACCTCACTTTTAAACAACGGCAAATATAGCCAACCACTTACAGTGCCTATATCCACTAACTCTAAACCCAACTACTTCTCATTTAAACCCATACAAACCTCTTACATCAAATAAACTCCTATCAAAACTAAAACCTACTGGTCTAGCAGCTGACCAGCTCCCTAGTGACTTTTTAAAAACTACTGCCAGCTCCATCGCCCATCCTGTATCTATCCTAATCAATCGATCCATTGCAGAACAATATGTCCCCATACTCTGGAAAATACCCCATATCATCCCCCTCCACAAGGGAGGCCCATCTAAAGATCTCTCTAATTATCAGCCCATTGCCATTCTCTCACCCCTAGCCAATATCTTAGAGAAATGTATCCATAAGCAGCTCCATCACCTATCCCGTATCTATACTAATCAATCGATCTGTCACAGAACAATATGTCCCCCTACTCTGGAAAACACCCCATATCATCCCCCTCCACAAGGGAGGCCCATCTAAAGATCTGTCTAATTATCAGCCCATTGCCATTCTCTCACCCCTAGCCAATATCTTAGAGAAATGTATCCATAAGCAGCTCCATCACTGTTCTGGTCAGGTTACTAAATTCTGTGGTTAATACAGTATTAGAGATGACACAAGAGACCAAGGCTCAAACTTTAGCAATTTTATGTTTAGCTTTTAACAATTAAGGTTTGTAACAAAAAAAAGCAATTGACTAGTCAATATGCAAAAAAAACCTATCACATTAATATGCAAAACCTAACCTATGACCTATCACATTAACAATTATAAAAACTGTTAAATCATGTACTTACAAGCATATGCAAAAAGAGAATCATCTGTGCCACTGATAGGGGGACTCCAAACCTATTCAGTACAGCTATCTGTTCAGTCAAGACAGGGCCGACACTGGCAGGCAATGCTGTATGCTCAGTTCAGGCTCTTGCTTCAATCAGATCCGGATACAAGCATATGCAAAAAGAGAATCATCTTTGCCACTGATAGGGGGACCCCAAACCTATTCAGTACAGCTATCTGTTCAGTCAAGACAGGGCCGACACTGGCAGGCAATGCTGTATGCTCAGTTCAGGCTCTTGCTTCAATCAGATCCGGATGATGATGAGTTCCAATCTATTACCAACCTCTGAGCCTTTTATAGGTTTGAGCATGGCATAGGGTCAATAGGTTCAATTGATTACACCTAGGCCATTAGGTAATCATTCAGCTGATGATATTTAGATCACCAGTTTATTCATGAGCTAATGAACTGTTTTAAAACATTACAAATCATTTCCTGAGTTGTCAACAAGCCCCGTAATGTCTAGTTTTATACATTACTTCCTCCTTTTAGAAAGCCGTTTGCCCACACACCTGTGGTATAGTTCCTCTTTGAAATCCCCCTCTGTCTGGTAAACAACTTTTAAACTGGCAAACAACTCCAAAGGTTAACTAAAGTTCAGTTATACCAGACAGTGTGCAAGGCTTGCCTTTAAAGCATAATTCTTTTAGGTTTCATGTATGTATATAACATCAAGCAGCATATCATGTATTTATTCAATTAACAGCATATCAATCTAACATCAAGCACACCTACAAACACACAGCAGTTCAATGGCTTAGGGCATCAAAGATCAGGTAAACTGTGTGGATCCATCACAGGCCACCCCTTGCACTAAGCAATGATCGCTGTGTGCTTCTAATAATGTGCAAAATTGACAGCATCTTATTGTACTTTTCATAACCTTACAATAAATGCAGTAGGAAATTAAGCAGAACAACACTGAAACTATTGTGGTCAGCAATAAAGGGTGTAAAAGCAAGTTAAACCAGGCAGAAGCCTTTGGTGACCACATAAAATTTCATACCAATGTGAAACAGACATGTCTTGAATTTCGTTTGCAATTTGAAGAATGGTACCTTTGTCTTTAATCATTTTAATTACAGTTTGATGCGCATCATGTAAAGTCTTATTCAGCAGGAGCAGTACAGCTTGCCCTTCCTGCTTAATTTGTTTAAAGTCCGGGTGGACTAGAGATGGCCATCTAAAAGTGTGCAATGGTTCTATGCTAGCATTTAATGTGATGTCCATCCATCTAGTCAATCTGATCAATTCCCAGTACAAAAATCAATGATTGCATGTACATTACTTTTACAATGTGCTCCACTGTCTGTGATTGTTCCGTCACTCCAAGCCAGCTTACAGGAGGATACTACACAAGCTGTGGTATCATTGAGTTGATAAATGTCTGTCCCATTCACTATATATCTATGCCAAGCACATTCTCCAGTCCCATTATGTAAACATGGATGAGGCTTTCTTTTAATTAGCATGCACACCCACCCCTGGGGCCAGGTCTCACATCCTGCTAAATCAATGGGCATATCATTATAATCAATGAGATTAGATTCTATCTGAGGCACCCACCAATTACTTCCGAATTGCAAAGGCAATGCTACAAATGGACAAACTTGTTTTGTTCCCTTTTTACTAGCAAGATAATCAAAGATCAATATGCAAGAGTCATTTTCACATGTGAAATCTAGTGGTTTTAATATGCTGAACAATTCTGGCACTACTTACAGTTTTACATCCTCTTGTATATCTTACTATATGTCCTAAACCATCAAATACAGTTGAACTGTTGTCCATAGCATATATCTCCAAATTTGGAGATCTGGTTTCTGCAGTGCTGTTTTCCCTTTGAAATTCGGCTATGCAGGAAGAATCTAATGGAGACTCAGCCAGAGAAAATCCTGATTCATTCAGTCTCTGATATAAGCCCCCAGCAGGATTGGCAGTGCATTTCTCTGGATGTCTGTCACAGTTTAATCTACAAACAGTTCTGATGTATTCTGTGCTGGTCAAATTCCATGTCAAGGTGGGTTTGGTAGTCACTGCAAACAACGCTCTTTCCAGCTTCCAGTAGAAGTCATCAGAGTATTGTCTCGTAACCACCCCTGGATTGGGTAGTCTACTTTTACTGTCACCGTCTGTTGTTTGGTCAGCCCCTCTACATGAATCAAGGCAGTATATACAGCCAGCACATGCTGTTCGAGAGGGCTGTATCTAGTCTGTGCTCCGGTCAGGGATTTAGACCAAAATCCCAGTGGTCTTTTCTTTCCCACATCATTCTTTTGCCACAATCCCCAGGACATGACATTATTAGCAACAGTCACTTCCAAGAGAAAAGGTTGCTGTGGGTCTATTGGACCCAGTCCCACACTTTGTTGCAAGGCTTTTTTCGCTTCCTCGAAGGCCATCTGCTGTTTAGGACCCCACTGAAAGTCACATTTCTTTCTAGTCACATAGTGAATAGGTCGTAAAACTTGCCCAAGGTGTGGTACAAATGCTCTCCAAAAGCCCATTGCTCCCAAAAAGGCTTGTGCCTGCTGTTTTGTTTTTGGGACTGCAATCTTTTGAATGCTTTCTAAGGCCGATGCAGGTATTTCTCTTTTTGCTCCATTCCATATCATACCCAGGAATTTCACTGATGTTCCCTGCTGTGTTTTATCCTCATTTATTGCCCACCCTCGGCTCTGAAGGTGTTCAATCACTGTTTTCAATGCAGTGTCCACATCTGGCTTTTCTCCTGTAATCAGGATGTCATCAATGTAATGGAATACAGTCACTTTATTTAACTGCAACTTAGCCAGATCTCTGGCCACCAGCCCATGGCAAAGGGTTGGGCTGTGTAGATATCCTTGTGGAAGTACCTGGAAGGTATATTGCCTCCCCTCCCAGGTAAATGCAAATTGAGCCCTACTCTCTTCTGCTATAGGTATGGAGAAGAAAGCATTTGCTAAGTCCAAAACTGCATGGTACGGCCCAGCAGAAGAAGAAAGTCTCTCTACAATGGTAACAATGTCCGGCACTGCTGCAGTTAAAGGTGGAGCCACCTTATTCAAGCCCGATAATCTACCGTCATACGCCAGGAACCATCAGGTTTTTTGACAGGCCACACCGGGCTATTAAATGGGCTCACAGTTGGTTCGAGTATGCCAACACGAAGTAATTCCTGGATTGTTTCAGTAATTTCTGAATGGCCCCCTGGAACACGATATTGTTTGATGTTGGTCACCACTTTTGGTGTGGGAATATGCAAAGGTTCCCACTTGGCATCACCTCGAACAACAGCCTTGACTGCATTGACTGAACAGTGCCGTACTCCAAATCTAAATGGCCCTACTGTAGTTTCTAAGGTCCTACCCTTTAGAACATCTATTCCTAAAATGTGTTCTGGTACAGGAGCTATCACTGCTACAATGGCACTAGGAATACCATCCCCAAAGGCTATTCTTACTTTGGTTTTGACACCTATCGTCTTTGCCCCCCCATATCCATCAATCTCCACAGACTGTCCACAGAATTTACGGGGTTGCCTGCAAAATAGTTATTTCTGATCCAGTATCTACTAAAGCCATTACGTGTTGTGGTCCCCCTCCAAAAATGGTAAGAGGCACGTGGGCGGTCCCCAGGTGTAATGGCTCTAACTGTGCCTCTAGCTACTGGGGACCCGCCTTCTAGTCAATTTGCTTCCATTTTTTCCATTGGGGTTCTCCACCCTTCTCTCCCCAATCTCTTTCATCAGTAAACTCTCCCTCTGCCATTGTGCTAGCTCCTCATCAGTGGGGATGTCAGGATACAACTGATTCCACCCTTTCTTCCCTTCAGTGGTACTTCTGTTTGGGCTTTTGCAGGGGTTTGTTTTCCTGAAAGATCTGATTCTCTTCCTTTCTGTTTCTGTTTCCATTTTTTGTATATTTCTTCTGTAGTTATTCCATCTATTTCTGCAGCTTCTACCCCCCATCTTAGCAAATCTAGAAACATCTGTCTCCTTGTTACTTTTTCACTACCCGTGCTTTTTAACTTGTCTGTATTTGCCTTTCTGGCTTTCCTCTGCTCTTTCTCTTCTACCAGCTCTGCCAGCTGGTTTAAAGTAGACATTACATCCCATATCGGTTGGCCAATACACCCTGCCAAGGCAGCCATAAGCTGCCCTTTCCACCATTGTGGGGCATTTTTAATTAACTTATTCCTCATATTACCAGTAAAGATTTGTCCGTCTGGCCCTTTTGGAATATGCAACTCCCCATTTATCATTTCTAATGAGTAAATAGTTGCTAACATGGCCATTTCCCTTAGCTGTTGGATTGCTTCAGCTATCGTTTTCCAGGATTTGCACTCCTCTGCTACTGCTGTAGCATCCGGCCAAGTGGCCCGAAAGGCTGAGGCTAACCATACCACCAATGTATTGATATGGGGATCTTTATGGTCACAATTGTTCACTATCTGCTTCAGCCGGGGGTGAAATACTAAACAGGCACACTGGTGCATCTCTTCATCACTCAGTGACACCGCTTCTCCCCCTGTATCCCAGACCCAAAGAAACCAAGCCAAGTGGGACTCCTGTATTGCTTCAAAGAACAGCCATCCAGCTGCTCCCACTCCCTCTTTCACCTTCTTTCCCTTATCCTCCAATTTTAAACCTGATAAGGCCTTTGCCAGCTCCTCAGGGTCTACTGGGTTTACTGGTGAGGACTTAGGGGAAGGTGGAGGTGAAACCTGACTCAATGCCTTAGCAAGGGGGTCCCATTTTCCAAACAATGCTGGAAATTCAACATTTGCCCCTCCCTTACTTTTGGCATCTACAGATTGTTTCTTATTTAACCCTACACCTAGGTGCTTAAATGGAAAAACATTGGCTGTTGTGACATATCTACTGCAAACCACAGATCCTGCCGACTACGCCAGCTGTTCTGGTCAGGTTACTAAATTCTGTGGTTAATACAGTATTAGAGATGACACAAGAGACCAAGGCTCAAACTTTAGCAATTTTATGTTTAGCTTTTAACAATTAAGGTTTGTAACAAAAAAGCAATTGACTAGTCAATATGCAAAAAAAACCTATCACATTAATATGCAAAACCTAACCTATGACCTATCACATTAACAATTATAAAACTGTTAAATCATGTACTTACAAGCATATGCAAAAAGAGAATCATCTGTGCCACTGATAGGGGGACTCCAAACCTATTCAGTACAGCTATCTGTTCAGTCAAGACAGGGCCGACACTGGCAGGCAATGCTGTATGCTCAGTTCAGGCTCTTGCTTCAATCAGATCCGGATACAAGCATATGCAAAAAGAGAATCATCTTTGCCACTGATAGGGGGACTCCAAACCTATTCAGTACAGCTATCTGTTCAGTCAAGACAGGGCCGACACTGGCAGGCAATGCTGTATGCTCAGTTCAGGCTCTTGCTTCAATCAGATCCGGATGATGATGAGTTCCAATCTATTACCAACCTCTGAGCCTTTTATAGGTTTGAGCATGGCATAGGGTCAATAGGTTCAATTGATTACACCTAGGCCATTAGGTAATCATTCAGCTGATGATATTTAGATCACCAGTTTATTCATGAGCTAATTAACTGTTTTTAAAACATTACAAATCATTTCCTGAGTTGTCAACAAGCCCGTAATGTCTAGTTTTATACATTACTTCCTCCTTTAGAAAGCCATTTGCCCACACACCTGTCGTATAGTTCCTCTTTGAAATCCCCCTCTGTCTGGTAAACAACTTTTAAACTGGCAAACAACTCCAAAGGTTAACTAAAGTTCAGTTATACCAGACAGTGTGCAAGGCTTGCCTTTAAAGCATAATTCTTTTAGGTTTCATGTATGTATATAACATCAAGCAGCATATCATGTATTTATTCAATTAACAGCATATCAATCTAACATCAAGCACACCTACAAACACACAGCAGTTCAATGGCTTAGGGCATCAAAGATCAGGTAAACTGTGTGGATCCGTCACAATCACCTATCCCGTATCTATACTAATCAATCGATCTGTCACAGAACAATATGTCCCCCTACTCTGGAAAATACCCCATATCATCCCCCTCCACAAGGGAGGCCCATCTAAAGATCTGTCTAATTATCAGCCCATTGCCATTCTCTCACCCCTAGCCAATATCTTAGAGAAATGTATCCATAAGCAGCACCTGGACCACCTCACTACAAATAACCTCTTATCTAGTTCACAGCACGGCTTCCATCCAAAGCACAGTACCTCTACAGCCCTCATAAGTTTCACTAACTACAGAAACCTCCTCAAAAAACAATGGACAACTATTATCTACCATATTCCTTGGTATGTGCAAAGCTTTTGATACAGTATCTCATCAACTACTACTCAACACTCTAGCCTCCTTCAGCCTCAACTTTACAGCTCTTAACTGGTTCTTTAGCTACCTTACTAATCAACAACAGGCAACTAAATGGGATAATAAACTCTCCACACTTCTCCAAGTCTCCATTGGTGTTCCTCAGGGTTCCATCCTTGGCCCTCTCCTTTATACTATATTCACAAATAGTCTAAACACTGCCACTAAATCTGCTTCTATCATTCAATATTCCTATGACACTACTCTTATTTGCTCTGCTCCCACACCCCAAGAACTCCAGGATAAGCTGCAAAAATCATTTATAGATATTGAAAATTAACTAAATGAACTTCAAATCATCCTAAATCCAAACAAAACAAAGTTAATGATCTTTTCCAACAGAAAATCCAAAGCAAACCCATCTCCTCTCTCCATCAACTCCACTAATGGCACTATAATAGAACCAGTTAACCAAACAAAACTACTTGGTGTCAGAAAAGACAACAACCTAACATTCAATAAACACATATCACTCACAATGAAAAAAGTTCACGTCAAACTTGGTGCGCTATATAGGGCCAAACCTTACCGCATTCAAAATGCCAGATTAGCTACAGCCAGATCCCACCTCCTATCTACTCCCCCTCTACTGTTCTCAAACTTTCACTAACCTGCACAAGTTTGATGTACATCTATTTGATTCCTGCTATAATAAAATAGCAAAATCTGCTGCTAATATACCCAACAGGACCCATCATTGCCTTGCTCTGCAAAAACTACACTGGCTTGAATCTTCCAATCTGTTATTGCTCAATCAGCTCACCACTGCCCACTCTATTACCCACAAACCTGAAAACTGCCCTGCACTCTCCAACCTAGTACAACTAAGTACCAACCCCAGGACCCTTAGATCATCTGATAAACTTATACTCAAGGTAACAAAGCCCCATAATTACTTTGGTTATTCTCTCTTCTCATATAAAATAGTCAAACACTGGAACTTAATACCTCACAATATCCTAAAAAGCACAGATAGTCATAGCTTCAAACAACTTCTAAAGGAATACCTTACTCAGCAATGGCTATGCTCCTGTAATACTTCTGACTAGTTTCTCATGCCATCAATCAAATGTTTCTTTTCTGCTATCTTCTCCTTGTCTTACTTTTATCAAATGAAAATACCACAATGGTTTATTTTAGTTATGTATCTAATGAGTCTCATATTACTGTCTGAAGTAAGGCTTAGGAAATGTAATATTTTCTGTTTACATTCTCTTTTTGTAAACTGTGATTGGAGGCAACTGTTAAACATTTTGTATATTCTCTGTAAATCTTTGTAAAATTTTTGTAATCTTTTTGTGCTATTGTACAGAGCTTTTCTCCTAAGATCTCCTCTGAAAATGCACTACTTGTCCAGCCGGACACTACCAGGTTAACAAATATAAAATAAAATAAATAAAATAAATAAATATTATATAGAGGCTCTACTAATACCACATTCTTTTAATTCAAAGTTTCCCCAAAATTGTTTCTATTGTTCCTAAGTTAAGCCTAGCTACAAAATTGCTAAGAAGTGACCCAAACCAGGAGAGATATGAAAAACAACTTTCTCACACAAAAGGTAAGGTATGGCCAATCCTGCTACTTTGAAATTGTAGGGTTTGAAATGGAAGATAGAAACTAAAACTCATGTAAAAAGAACAGATGCAAAAAAAAAATCAGTCAATTACTGAATGATGCGAATGAATAATTAGTAAGATAACTTAAAAAATACTGTATAACACTTCACAGAGCAAACAAAACTGCTGTCATAACATTTGATCATTCTTATTTTGTTAGCATTATGAACTAACATTTGTACAAACAAAGAAAAACAGTACTTTCAAAAACAGAGACCACTGCATGAACTCTCTGACATTCCTAAATCTGTGGTACAATCAGACAATTATGGTGGTATCAGACGTATATTTAATATTTGCTTATGCAAACAAATAAATTAAAAGTCACACATATCATCACAACTTCTGGAGAGGAAGCAACAGTTACCATTCTCTTGTTATAAATACCTAATCCTTTGTTGCTAACATTCATGCATTCCAAGGTAGACATTAGGAAACACTGCATCATTTATAGGGTGGTTGATAATTGCCAGAGTGTCAGAGATGGAATGGATATCTATATCTTTATATCTCTGTATATATATATATATATATATATATATATATATATATATATATATATATATATATATATATATATATATACAGATATACATATACATATGTACACATCCACACGTGCACACACACACACACACACACACACACACACACGTGTGTGTGTGTGTGTGTGTGTGTGTGTGTGTGCATCTGTGTATATATATATATATATATATATATATATATATATATCTATATATATATATATATATATATATATATATATATATATATATATGGGAGCCCTTCATTTGTTCAAACTTTCAAATGTTCAAAACTCATATGGTCGACACCATATGAGCAAACGTTTGAAAGGCCGACAAATGATAGTAGAGATCCCACTAAAGTGTGGGACTGGAAGATTCCCCTTTTCTACACTATAGTGCAATCTCAGAGTGAGAATATTTAAGTAGCAGGGGATGTGGGGGTGCGGGGGGGCTTGCCTCCCTGCAAAACACACACACACACACACACACACACACACACACACACACACACACACACACACACACATATATATATGTATATAGCCTATATATATATATATATATATATATATATATATATATATGTATATATATGTATATACACATATACATATATATATATATATATATATATATATATATATATATATATATATATAAGTCTACTTCAGAATGTTGACCACTCATAATGCCGACTTTCATATGGCCGACACCATATGATCGACATTCTGAAGTACAGACATCCTGAAATAGCACCATTTACCTACGGGGCAAGCCCTCCTGCACCACCCACACCACCTACTACTTAAAAATTCTTCTCTGAGATCGCACTACAGTGCAGGAAAGGGGAATCTCCCACACTGTAGTGGGATCTCCACCATCATTTGTCGGCCTTTCAAATGTTCGCTCATATGGTGTCGGCCATATGAGTTTCGAACATTTAAAAGTTCAAACAAATGAAGGGCTCCCATACAGATATACATATACATATGTACACACATGTGCGCACACACACACACACACACACACACACACACACACACACACACACACACACACACACACACACACATGCACATGCACACAGACACACACACACACACACATATATATATGTGTGTGTGTGTGTGTGTGTGTGTGTGTGTGTGTGTGTGTGTGTGTGTGTGTGTGTGTGTGTGTGTGTGTGTGTGTGTGTGTGTGTGTGTGTGTGTGTGTGTGTGTATATATTTTATATATATATATATATATATATATATATATATATATATATATATATATATATATACTTTTAATAGTTGCATGGCATTCATATTAAAGTGATCAAATGTCATGTATGTTGAAGAAAGGCAACTGATCTTTGTTTTTTGGGTTTATTTTGTCCAAGAACACAGAAAACTGGAAAAAGGGGCAGTCTTTTGTAATCTTGGAATTGATCCATTTAAGTTAGCAGGGCTGTGGGTAATGCAGCACCCCATGTGGGAGGTGCAGAGCTAACTATTGCTGACGTCACATTGTTTGCATGTGTCCTGATATGGGCTGTTAGTTATCTATAATTCTTACTCTGAGATTTAGTTAATATACTACTGTGACGAGCTTGTAATATCAAACATATTCAATTATACAAGGGTATAGTTTTCACCTTAACTGTCATACTTTCAGTAATCATTATTTGTTATTGACGGTCCAGACGGTGTGCATGAGCAGTAAAATGGTTTAATTTCAACAGTGCATCCTGTCAGTTATGTCAGCTTTGCATACATATTCATGCCTCATGTCTTAGAAATCAGTACTCACTAAACTCACCATATACACAGAAACGTATATTGCTCCAAAGCCTTTTGATGATAAAGAAACAGTATAAGGTTATGTATTTTCTGCAGTTAAAGATAATCAGAACTATACTAGTTACAATAGTTTTAGGAGTGTACTGACATTGTATGTTAAGATTTTATCTTAAAATTTACATAATTCCTTCATGATTATTCACTGCAAAGCAATATGAAAATATATAAACTATGTTGCCTTTTCCCAGCTCATCAACTAGTTTTAGCATTGATTCTGTTTTACTCTAAGATATTCTGAGACTCATTTGTAGTAGTGTTTGAAAGTGATCTCTTTTATTATAGGTTACTTTATCACTTCAAATACCCAAACTACCCAGGGAAAGATCCAATCAGGTCATGTAAGCAGAAAACTGAAATCAAGGACAGCTAAGCCGCAAGGCACATTTTTTCTTGCTTACTGCAAGTGCTCCCCAGTCCTTTGCATACCACTAACTAATTAGCAGTGGGTCAGTTCTTGTGACCCAAAGCTAATTGGTTCAGATACTTATCATGCTTTTGCTTTTGTGGCTGACTCTAGTTTCTAGCAGGCCTGATTTCAATTTATTAACACACAGTCGCCTTCTCTACGTTTCTAGTTCACAAGCAACAATTGCTTTCTGGCACAGATCTCAAGCTTTCAACTGATGAAGAAAATAGCTGTAAGTAAATTAACATTTAGCATAACTGTCCTTACTGTTTTACTTTCATTTTATTTTCAACATCTAATATTCTGTACATGATATGCAAAGAGGCTATACCTTGCCATTCAGTCACAGTGTTGTATTACATACATGGGAGCTTCAGAGTTCAGTTTCTTCAGAAAAATGTATGTTAAAACAAATCTTGTTACTCTAGCAACTTTCTAAGTTTATAAGAGCAGTATTTAAAATATGTTTCTAATTTTGGGCCTTTGTCCCTCCATTTTGTCATCTTTGTCCAGATTTCTTGCACTAACAGGTTGAGTGGTATTTCTGCCTCTCAGTAGTCATTCTGGGATTAGTGCTTCTGTTTTACTCCTGGTGAGAGAAGAAGCAAAGGAGCATTATTTCCTGGGGACTGCTGATCACCAGAAGCCCTAATAAATGCTCCATAAGTGCCAGTTTGGAATTTGTGCTTATATTTTGCTCTTGGTGAGACAAGGAGCAGAGTGCATAGATTCCTAAATGTTTCGGAAGTGAGGATCTGTACTTCTTCCTGATTGGTCTGGTTGCTATTCAAGGCATCTACCAGGAAAAAGCTACAGCAAACATACAGACATCATCTGGGACAAGACTGGGGAATCACCAAACAGGTTGTGGCGTGCTTCTCATCTTGGGATTGGTGCTACTGTTTTGCTTCTGATGAGAGGAAAAAGCAAAGGAGCATTGTATCCTAGCAGAGTGAAGCTGTCATGAGACCAACACTAGTAGTAGTCAGACAGTAGCCATTCAGGTGTGCCACTCTCCAATCTAGGATACGATAGAAAAGTCTTTGTGGGTTCTGTTCAAGCAGCTTTATTTTATACATACATATCAGTATAGAAGACTACTGACTTTAACTTAAGTAACTTATATACAAATTCAGTAAAAAGCAGAAAAAACACCACTCTGGACACAAATAAATATGTAAGATTAGCACTTTCGTTTATGCTTATACAATAAACTTCTTCAGACAATTATACATGGGAAATGACATATTTAAATACAAAAAATAGAATGACATCACTTCCTATTCTTAAAACTTTAAACAATAAACAAAAAATTTTTAAAATGAACACCAAATGTTATAAATGTTCATAAAATATTATCATTACTCAATAACTCCCAGTTGTAAACAGCAACTGGGAGCCTAATGAAACAATGCGGGCGATAATCGATAACATATGGGTGTGCTAAGTATATTGATTATAGATTAAAAAAGTTTCTTAAAAGAGCAGGGCCAAATTTGTAAAAACTCCTGGGCATTCCTTGAAGCTATAAACAAAATTCCATTCAATGAAGATCTTAACTTTCTAACTATTGATGTTAGAGATCTTTATATCTGCATACCGCAGGATATTGGATGTGAATGGGTAAGAGATTTCTTACTGGATGAAGGAATGGCAGGGGATGAAATCGATGTCCTTGTTTATTTATTAGAAATTGTGTTAAAAAACAATTATTTTATATTTAATGATAATTTTTACTTACAAAAAAACGGAATAGCAATGGGGTCTCCATGTGGGGGTACTTTTGCCAATATTGTTATGGCAGCATGGGAAAGGAGATTTCTTTTTCAAAATTCCCTGTTTAAGAACAAAGCATCCTGGTACACATGTTACCTGGATGACATTTTTGTCTTATGGAACGGGGACAGTGAGTCTGTCAATTCCCTTATTTCAATGATGAACAACACCACTAGCTTCTTGGAATTCACTTATGAATTCCAAGTTGACTCCATTGCATTTTTGGATATCATGTTGAGTAAAAATTATGGAATAAGATCATTTATGTCTAAGGTGCATCGTAAACAGACTTATTCCAACTCGTTCCTCCATTTTTCTAGCTGCCATCCCCCACATCAAAAACGAGGAGTGGTGAAGGGACAACTAGTTAGGGCAGCTAGAATGTGTACATTGGAGGATGAGTTCGTGGATGAATGTAATTTATTAAAACAAATGTTTCTCAAGAGGGGAAACCCTCATTCACTGATTAATGACTTGATAAAAGAGGTTTCAGATAAGAGAATGCAGGGTTCCTTCTCACCAGTTTTGGGACAAGCAACAGCTATTATTGAGGACGAGTTATGTGGACATTTTAACGAGTCTGGAAATTTAGACAATGTTTGTCCATCTTTGTATGATAGAGAAACAAATGTCAAGGATTTTATAGGCATGAATTTTATAACGACTTTCTCTATGGATGCAAATTTCATTAGGAAAATTATAATTAAAAATTGATAATTTATTGTAGATAATGGCCCATTGAAGGAATGCTTGGGTATAAGACCAAATATTACCTTTAGGAAAGGAAGGAACATACAAAATATTATAGAAATGGATAAATCAATTTATTATATACCACATTGTGGAATGTCAAAGTGTGGAGCTTGCAATATGTGCAAACATATTTTGGTGACAAAAAAAGTTGAAATTAATGGGAACATTTTTGCCACCAAGGGCAAATTTAATTGTAACAGTAAAGGGGTAGTTTATGTTGCATTATGCCATAATTGCCATTCATATTACATAGGAAAGACTGATAGGGCCCTGAAGAATAGGATATATGAACATGTCTATGCCATTTCTAGAAACAACACAATAAATGCTTTAGCAAGACATGTGTCAGCCTTTCCAGATCATACATTTCAGTTTCTAGTGATAGATAAAATCTATGATAATGGAAGAGGGGGCCCCATTTCATTACAACTAGAAGAAAAAGAACTACTGTGGCAATTAAAATTAAATGCTTCAGTATCTCCTGGCTTGAATGATACTGTCTCCATTATGAGTTTGTTAAAAATGAAAGCTTTGTTTCGTTAGGCTCCCAGTTGTTGTTTACAACTGGGAGTTATTGAGTAATGATAATATTTTATGAACATTTATAACATTTGGTGTTCATTTTAAAAATTTTTTGTTTATTGTTTAAAGTTTTAAGAATAGGAAGTGATGTCATTCTATTTTTTGTATTTAAATATGTCATTTCCCATGTATAATTGTCTGAAGAAGTTTATTGTATAAGCATAAACGAAAGCGCTAATCTTACATATTTATTTGTGTCCAGAGTGGCGTTTTTTCTGCAATGTTTGTCTAGACCGTATTTTATGGAACAAGGGGAACATATCCAAGTAGATAGAATGGATGAGAATTTAGTGAAACCAATTACGTTTTACAGTAGGAATAGTAAGGATTATGTTAATACCCTAGACAAACATTGGAATATTCTTATGTCGGATCACCAGATACAGGGCCTAGTAGGATCAAAACCAAAAGTAATTTATAAAAACCATCCTAATTTGAAGAGACTGTTGTGTAAACCAAGATTGAATATAGGTATTAATCAGAAGAATACATCTTATGTTAACACCAAAACATGTGGGAAATGTAATCAGTGTAGATACATTAGCAAGTCTACTGAGTTTGTTCATCCTATTACAGAAAGGCAATATACCTTTCATACCAATACTAATTGTGAATCTAGGAACTTGGTATATCTTGCTATGTGTAAAACCTGTACAAGTTATTATATAGGGAAGACCAACAGGATGCTGAAAGAACGCATTAGGGAACACATGTACCAGATTAGGATAGGCTCAGACACTAATGCACTATCTAGACATATTAAGCAGGCAGGGAGCAGTCATCAGTTCTGCTTTTTTGTCATACAAGTGCTAACAGCAGGCATTAGGGGAGGAGACATTGTTAACAGGACCCTTGAATGTGAATCACGGTGGATCATTCGGTTCAGATCAGACATACCTCCTGGCCTGAACGATAAGGTCCAAATTAAACCCTTTTTAAAGAACAGGAGAAGGTATAAGGTCAAACAACCTGGTTGAATAAAACCTGAGTTGACCATTCTTTTGGGTATTAACTCTAGGATTTAGCAGAATTCGATAATCTATGACCAGGTAGATTAATAGGTTCTGGATAACAACTTATGTGTTATGAGTTGTAAATGTTCTCTCCTATTGGGGTTCCATGCAGTTTCTTTTGTGTCTAATATACCAATTTATTGTGGATTTTACAGCAATATGACATTTCCATCTATATATTCCTTTATACTATCCGGGTATTCCATAGACATTGTACTTAAAAAATTTACGTATTGACTTGTTAACATCAGAGGGTGGATTCAGGAAGAGCGAGTAGACCTCGTCTCATCATTGTAACTTTTTAGAATTGTTAGAGTTTATTGGTGGGTCAGAATTGCTAATGTCTGTATACCACACCATAAATCATGGTGTTAAGGTAGTATATCTTTTGATTGTTTGGATCTGTTTTCATTCATTGAATGGCATCAATAGCAAGTTCGGTGGATAGGTTATAGGCTTTTATATCAAGTATATACCACTCATTGCCATTTGCCGTTATGTGTGATCATTACGTTGGAAGTTACGGTTGCGACTTGGGTGCTTACGCTTTGGCCGAATTTAGTTGCCTTGGATCACACAAGTTTGTCTTGGCATGGAAGGCTAACACTGGATTATGTCAAAAAATGCAATGACATTTTACCTATTGAACGAGATTGTTCAAGGGGAGTTTTGTAATCAAGGTATTTATTTTTGTATGTAATTAGGTTTTAAGTTATTTAGTTTGTAATGACGACGGTCTCTACTAATAATATACATTCATTGGTCTGAATATGGGAGCTCAGGGGGATACTTTTTATGCTATTGAACTTGATTTACTACATTACCCTTGCAGCGATGCGTTCTAGTTAGTAATATTAAAGATTTCAAAGAACTTTAAGCTCAATAACGCTAACGATGTCGGTTCACACGAAGCGTCCCTTTTGTTTATGGAAGTAGGCTGATCCTGAAATGTTAGGTAAATATGAGAACTTTGTTAGAAAATGTAGATGTATATTTTCTATTGAATGAGATCAAGGTATTAACTGTGTTTATATCTAAACCTTTAAGTAGTTACATTTGCAGCTGCGACAGTTCTGTGTGTAGCAATTGCAAATACCATGCAGTTGTTTTCTTCAGCTTATTTGAACTGAGGGGAAAGTTTTTTGTTTACATCTTGTAAAATCCTACTGAATGTGTTTCACATACGTATCTGTGTGGCGATGTGCCCTTGTTATAAGGTTCATAAGAGGGCTAGAACTGCATATGAGTTATATATTTTTCTATCGTCATTTTAACATTTTTAATAAGAAATTTAAATGTGATTGAATGATGCGTATCTGATCGCAATGTGAATATGCTTTTTGAAGCGTTTTTTATAATTAGTTTAGAGAGTGTTCTCTATTGTTTTATTTATTCATGTGATAGGGAAATGTAATGGTACAATGTTTTAGAATGTATAGAAACGAGATGACTTGTTGTGATTATTTTGCACGGTTAGTTCCGTGCGTTTTACTTTAAATTTTTAGGCGCAATTTTGCTGATTTTGTGACCAATCAAAGTCTAGGATGGCTTTTTTAAATAGTCTGTTTGTATTCAATTTTATCAAAGTCTGAAGAAGCCTGTTGGCGAAAGCGCTTACTTTGTTTTAGATGAATAAACCTTTTTTCTACACGGATCGTTTGCTTGGATTTATATTGTCTGCTGCATTTGGAACATGAAGTGTTCACTTTACTACGTTTTATAGCCAGTTGGACTACGTGCATGGTTTGGGAGACTAATTGCTTAACTTAGTTGTTTAGAAATATTTCTAGTTGCATATACAACATGGCTGAAATCTCATACACCACACCCTACTTATACTGCAGGTTAGGGGAGGTGGGTGGGGATTTATGTGTTAAATGAATGACCAGCACAAAAGGTTTCAGAGAACATGCTGTTTAACTTCAGTATTACGTATTAAATTAGACACAGTCATACCTCTCAACTGTACAGATTTTCGCAGTGTCCAGATTTTTGCCTCATATTTTGGTCCATTTTTCATAGAATTGTGGTTTTCTGGCAAATCAGTGGCAAATCATTAAAGACTGAAGTTAGAAAATAATGACAAACATTTGAGAGTCAGACTTCATACCTCTCCAAAAATTCATGCTAATGCAAAACCTTTAAGAGACATATTTAAAAATTGTCCCTATTTTTGGGCCTTTGTCCCACTTTTATATATGGTTTTGTCCAGATTTCTTGCTCTAAGAGGTTGCACTTCAACTATACCAAAACAAGTTACCATGCATTTTGAAAACAACATGCATGACTCATTTCATATTTTTATACTATTCTCTTGAATGAAAGTGCATATTAGTACAGTACTGTTTTAATTCATGTAGGTATGCACTCTGCAAATGAAAATGAAAAAAGAAAATAAAAAGGAATTAATGTTTAGAGGGAATATGTGACATATATATATATATATATATATATATATATATATATATATATATACATAGAAAAAATTCAAACACAGGCAAACAAGACTGGCCTTCTCTCTTTTAATCATAGTTGAGGAAGAAATTAGATACAACAGCCAGTGGCAAAAGAAAAGACTGGAGTGGCTTGTTGAGTCTTCTAGTAAGTATAACAAGTGTCCAGGAGATATTTCTTTTTTTAATAGCTCATACTGCTCTAAGATAAATCATACAACTGTAATGGTAAAAGGAAAAGTGATAAATGTTTTTACAATTGATTTCTATTTTATTCCCAAAGAAAACATTAATATAGCTTTGCAGATGAAAGAAATGGAACTGAAGACTTAACAGATCAAGAGATACATTTTATAATCTGATTTTTTTAACCTGATTAAGTGTTTTCTTCTTGGGTACTGTACTCTATGTATAGAAAAGACATACCCAGGGATTCAGTAAGGTTCCATGCAGGAATAGCTTATTCCTACACAGAAATGAACGTTTAAGAGCAGCACAGCAGAATACCATGCATAGTTATGAAGGCGCGCTGCCTCTGCTCCTAAATGGACACAGAGCATGGACGAGTGCAGGGGGTGTGTCTGAGAGCAGAGCTCTCACAATGTGCACACCCCGGCACTCAAGAATTGCTGTTCGGCAATTACAATGAGTGAAAACGCTCATGGGGGTTGCATACCTCTCAAATGTACAGATATTTGAAGAATGTCCACATTTTTCACTTATACTTTTGGCCTGTACCTCATTTGTCCTTGCAAATCACTGGGATGATCTCAGGATTGAAGTCGTTAAATAATGGCATACATTTGAGTTTTAGGCTCCAAATCCTTCAGAAAAGTTATATTAAAACAAATCCTGTCTGTTACTCTAGCAACTTACTTAAGTTTATAAGAGCAATATTTAAAATATTTCCCTAATTGTATCTCATTTTGTCAAGCTTTCTCTAGATATTTTGCATGAAGCAGTTGAGAAGTATGGGGGGCTGCTAGGATGTTTGCCAAATGTGCAGATGCATGCAAAAATCTACAGCAATAAGTGAAACCTGTCCCTTCCTAGAGAAAATAACACTAGAAATGTTTTTTTATCAAACAGATTAAATTTATCCATAACTGTGTGGGTTTGCCCATTGTTTAGCTAGCTGTAGCTTAAATAACACAAGAAGATAAATAGCAAGATACATTAAATTGAAGCAATACTGCAATAGTGTAGTGCTCAGAGTGTTTGCTTTGCGAGCAGTCATTTCCAGGTCGATCTTCACTGTAGCAAATTCCATTTTCTATTTGAAAGCAATTTATGAACAATTTTTTTGTTGTGTAACCTACTAAATAAAATATATTTGTGAACTGTATTACTGCATTAAATGCAGACGTGAGGTGTCATTGTAATAATGTGGTAAAATCCACAGATAAACACAAGTGCCCCATACAGTATACATACACATGAATCAGGGATACTAAACAAAGTTATAATGTGTAATGAATGATAAATCCATGCCATACAACAAAGAGTGTAAAATATGTATAAAGTGTTCAAATCTACCACTTTCACAAGACCCGTGTTTCATTTATTTCTAAATTACTGTGGGGGTAAGTGTTAGTAAGCACATTTAAGCAGTAGTAAGCGGGTTTAATCCTGTTTGCCTGGGGGTAAGCAATGCACACACAGGTTAAGCAATTTTGAAGCTAACTCTCTGTAAGCATATTTAACTGGAAGTTAACATTGCTTACTGTTGAGCAAACCCATGCAAACCTGCTTACAACTGCTTAAAAGTTACAACCCTTGTTCTGCACAGCAGCAAAATAAACAGCCTATATATATATATATATATATATATATATATATATATATATTTATAAGAGAACACAACAAATACATATATGACCAAAGGCACTGTTAATGGGGGTGAGGGGACCCAATTTAAGTACCTCTTGTAATTATTGATATCATACCGTCCTCCACAGGCAAACAGATCTGCCTTGCAACACAGTACCAACACTTGCAAGGCTCATACCCAGGACCCTACACAACATAGCCACAAGAAGTTAACAGTAATCCATCCCACCTGTATGATGTCAGGATGGTATCAATAAGATATCATGCAGAACAGTCTGTCTACCATAGAGAATGTGCAATGTGGAAGCAGCAAACATTCCAATGATACACACACACACACACACACACATATATGCAGATACATATATATATAGATATGCACATACACATACACATACACACACATATACATATATTACTACGTATAGATATGTATAGGAAGATACATATTTAGAGGGTGCACAGCATATTGAACAGTCAGTTTTCCTACAGTTACCACCTTTTAAAATGGACAGTGTTTGATTCTCTCATACAAAAGACAATTATTGCATGAAACATATACCCACAGAGACATCACACACAGGTTTGCATAAATAAGAAATGTTTATTTGTGTAATATTACAGTTGTATATGCCATGTCATATAGCTGTTAGGTGTTTGAAATACATGTAACTGAATAATGCAACTCTCAAGCAAAACATTGTATACAGTAATCCGAAAGCATAACGTATGTTGCTGTCCAGGCCAAGGCCTTCAAGTAGTACAGCAGTAAAGAAAGACTGGCCCTGAAGATAAGAATCAATCAACAGTAAGTAATGCAGATGTAGTTCAGCAGCCTCCAATTACACTCTATACTCAACCCCTAGGGGGAAAAGAATTAAGTTGTCACAATGAAGATGTATCTGTTACATAATGCTTAACTTAAAACATCACTATCACACTGACAAACAGAACTGTCTGTAAGACAGTAAGCATTAGCCCACCAATGTTCCCAAGGTGAAATGTATGAAAATTTACAGCCATATACCTTAAGGTGTCTTACTTCTGATATCCCTCACATATTGTAACAGCCTAGGTTATATATGGTGCATACCCCTCCCTCAGAGAATGACTTACAGAGGCATATAACAGTGTTACATACACTGACCTCTGGACTGTACAAGTACACACATGTTTTGCCCAGCTGTAGCCCACATATATATGGACCCTACACCACAATATATGTGGGGACCACAAAATCACTGGAATGATGGCAGGAATGGCAGCATGACATAATCACTACTTAACAACCTCTTACTGCATGACATATGGACAAAGCCTGGTATATGGGTGGAGGACAGAGGCTGGAACTCAGGACCATAGTTGCAATATTGTTGTTATACACTGAGAAAATTGCTGGTGTTACAGGATTGGTTGCAACATACCCTTATTTAAGAATATGAAGTCAGAAACTCAAATGGATGTAGCCATGTACTGATAGCACTCAACAGACAGAGTGCCAGTGATATATCTGAGACAAGACCTCTGTGGTGGACAGACAAAACATAATAGCCAATCCTCTGGCCATCATGTGGATAGATCCACAGTTGAGAACTATACAGACAGACTGCATTCCGTGCTAAACTAGTATGTACACACAAACCCTGTAACACTAGTGGTAAACAATGCATATAACAACACTACTCACACTGTCTGTAGGTCTGGGACCTTATAAAAATATGTAGTTAGCTAGTTGTTTATATATATATATATATATATATATATATATATATACATACATATATATATATATATATATATATATATATATATATATATATATATATATATATATATATATATATATATATATATATATAAAACTCATAATATATATCTACACACACACACACACACACACACACACACACACACACACACACACACATATATATATATATATATATATATATATATATATATATATATATATATATATATATATATATATATATGTGTGTGTGTGTATGTCTACATATATACAAACACACACATGCACATATTTATATAAATACATGTCCCCTACTGTTGAATGACAGTGCTGCACGATATGTGTGAGAGAACATCACATATATCAATATATATATATATATATATATATATTTACAGCAGTAATTGGGTGCATAATGGACAGTTATGTCTGGTGTGAACTCCATGTTGGGAAAACATTGCCCTCATTTGTGAAGGTGGGATTGGTATTTTGGGGAAGGATAGTAGGAATATTTGGGGAGGTAGGTTGGGTTGGAAGACAGACAAGATAGCATACCGGGGTGGTATATGACACATGTGGTAGGTAAACACCTTGGATGGGGAGTGTTGTCTGGAATGTGGAAGCCCATGAGCCGCCATGTGGAAACAACTGGTCCAAGGTCCCCATCCATGGGCAGGCACAACAGCATCTTCATGGCCCTGAAGGTGCCTGGGTTGGAGGCTGAGCAGGAGGAGGATGCGGACCCTGTGATTGTGTATTGAGGGCCTCAAGGTGCTGCAGCACATCCCCCAAGTCTCTATGGAGCTTCCTATGCACCCTGTACTTGACTTCAGGTGACAGGATCCTGTCTGTGTGTGCTCCCGGGGGGGGTGAATACCATCCCCTGAGGTGGTTCCATCTGAAGGTAGTGCAGGATCAGTAGATGATGATGTCCGGGGGGGGGGTCCCAGATTTGATGTGGCCTGGTTAACATGGCCAGATGAGGTGGGAGAGGTGGTTCTGCTGGCAACTGTCTTCCCAAACATGCTATTGTGTCACAATTATAGAACATATGTGGGTAGTAATAGTCCACACATTCCAGAATTATATCTAACAGTATGCATAGATATCCCCATTAACACAAAAGAGCAGATATGCAGCAGTCACATAGCAAACAGAACACATGCATATATGGAACCATAGTGGCCCTTACAATGGCATGCAGGTGATATTGTTCATAACAGACCACCAATTATAGTGTTTCAACATGAAACATGACTACAAACACATTGCACAAATTGTTGTACAATACATTATATGTCCCAAGGGTACGTCTTCTGTAGACATACCCCTTGAGTTGTGTGATCAGATTGTTGTTGCAGATATGGTGGGGGGGCAGATATGTGTATTAACAACTACTATACCCTTGCAGTATGATGTCCTCAGACCTGTTTCCCTCTTTATGTCTTTCAGCTAAAATGTCCAGGGAGAGACTTCTGATGTTCACAGCACAGGAGAATGATGTCATCATCACATATCTGGTGCAACACTATTACACCCTGTTCGGGCGTAGGACCCATGATCTGCTGGAAAGGATTGCCCTGTGTGATGATCTTATCCACAGGGTAAACGATGTCGGCCTGCATAACTGCAGTTATGAGCAGGTCTGACACTGATGCACTGATCTATTCCGCCATGCCCATTAGCGTGCTGCTGAAGTTAAGAGGGACCAGCTTGCAACAGGGGTGTCATGCCATCCAGCCCCCCAACACATGTTGAGGAGCTCCTTGCCAGCCTCGGGTCACCTGCCTGTCCACAAACACAATACCCAGGAGGAGAGCATAGTGGAGGTGGGTGCTGCCAACACAATGGCTGAGGAGTGTGCAGGTAAGGCCTCAGGGCACATCAGTAGACCACTGTTGCATATTCATATGAATCATGCATATGTGAGATGAAATATATATAGTCTGTTTCTGTGTTGTAGTAATAAACAGATGTGCATAATCGGTAGTACTGTGGGTTTGTACTGTTGTTGTAAGGTAATGCTGCTCCCACCCTGTACCAATGCCACAGGTGTGGCTACTGACATCACATCTCTCACACAGTTATGTAAGTCCTGCTGGTATACCTCTGTGGCAGCATCCTGTAGCTGGTGAGTATGGTGTTTGTTCAGGTTTGCCAATACACCGGCCATGTTATGGCCATGGTATATTCCATGCACACATTTAACACACCTACCCATAATGCATGCTGTACATGTTCACATATTGTTGTTGTTAACTGCACTGCATCACAGTGGTTACCATGGTGGCATATCTGAAGGATATGTAAGAGTCCTGCAATATAACTAACAACCTGCCATTGCACGACGTGTGCACAGAGATGAACATAATGGTGGGACAAATGGCCTACAATAGGGGCATGTCTGAAACATTACCCTTATACAATGCTGCAACAGTGTATATACCACTATTACAATGGCAACTGTTACAGATCTACACTATGGCATATCACAATAGTGCATTCCACAACCCTTACAACCTGCAATGTGGTCCTAACATGAGCAATGAATGTGTAATATGGAATCCTATGTTAGGACAGCAAATATAGGGAATACATACCTTCACAAACACTGGAAGCATATGTGTGCATACACTCCAGATTTATTGTGGAAGCAGCCTTTGAGGTACTGACATCATGCATTCTTCATAAGTATGGACCTTCCAGCAAGTACAGGTCCTCAATGTCACACCAAAAAGTGGTGTGCTGTCTAAGACGTTTGGCCATCAAATGTGCACACTTACCTGCAACAGAGGCAGCCATAGCTTGCACACATCTTACAAGCCATGGAATGGATCCCATGCCCAACAGGTAACACCCAGGAGTTGGACATATAGCCTTACCTCACCATTGCATATACCATGGCAAACAGTGCAGACAGTCATGTATGTGGTGAGGATGCATGGGACAGGATTAATGTAGAAAATAAACAGATGGCCATCCAAGACAGATGATGACACATGTTGCAAATTGGTCATGTAGGCTGCCTAGTAACATGTCACAACATTGAGGGAGTTGCAGGAATGCCTAGCAAGTACTGGCTATGCAGTACCTGTGTCTGCAATTGCCTGGACTCTGCATAAGTGTGGCCCATGGGTTAGGGTAATCAGATGGGACAGTTGTACTACAGGAAACATCAGCCAGGTCTCTCTACAGGTAGTGCATGTATAACAGCCAAAGTCCCCCAAAGGCATGCATTGCAATGTGTACTGGTGCACCAAGACCACATTGGAAACCTACAGACAGTATCCATTAAGATACATATGCTGCACAACCAACACCTCACCCCACCTCAGGCCCACCATCCCCCTCTGTACCTTGCTGGTGCCAGTGTACACCTGTATGTTTGCCATTCATTAGAAGGGAATAGGCTGGTACACATGGCGTTCAGAGTTTGGGACACTACAAAATGACACACGTGTAGGCCATTGTTGTTAAGCATCTGCAAAAAGGCCGAGGATGGGGAAGGGGTGTCATCCTGAAAAACAACAGTGCACTGATGCAGAGAACCAAAGCTCACTAAGAATGGTTGTATCTGCACACAGTCAAGGTCATGAATTGTGGCAGACATAACCCTGACTCCACAGCAATAGTGACAGCACTGTGTGACCTACAAGGGCTGTGTACATGAGTTGACCTTGCAATCATGCAGAGTTAGGGGACATTTGTAGGGCAGAGTGACAAAATACTGGCAAATGCAGATGTCCCATTCTAGTATACCCCTTCCAGGAATAGTGACTGTTGTAGTACACAGAACAGTAGGCGCAACACACCATCATGATAAGGGTGTGCACACATATGCACCCATAAAGTGAATGCATCTCAATCAGCATCTGCACAACTAACACATTTGTTTGATACTGCATTTGATTGAACAGGTCATATGTCACATATTAGGTTCATGTAAAGTTTATATATGCGGTAATGTTGCCCCATGGCATATCAGGGAAGAGGGCACCATATTAATAAAGGTGTGTACACTCCCCATAGCCATGGTAAGGTTTGAAGGTTGTCAGTGTAATTGTTGGCCATACATGTATTGCTGATGATGAGATCTGTAAATCAGACATCAGGCATTCACAAATGACATCTGTCCACATATCATCCCAGGTATGTGTCAGACAAATACATAGGGGCTGTGAGCAGCAGAGCAAACATAACTGGCACACATATATACATTCAGCAATGTTGTGAACAGGTGCACAGCAATAATGTGTACATGGATGCAGTGTGTTCCAAGGGGAGGGGCATCACCTACTAACACAACCCATGCATCACAAAGATGTATAATGTTGCTAGCAGGGATTGACTAAAGCTGCACTGCATGCTGTTGAGTGCCATATGTCATACATGTTGACAGATGGGTAATGAGAGCTATGTGTGTAATATCTTTGTGCAACCTCACCTGTAAGTGTGTGTGTATGGGGGGTTAATTTGTCTGTAAGTGCTATCCGATGGAGTGGAGGAGGGTTGATGTATGTAGAATGCATGTGTGTATGTGTGTGTCCATGTATGCACATGTGTGACTTTGGGGTTGTTCATACCTCTCAACTTCCCTTAGAAATCGTGCAGTACATGGACATGGACAGACACATTACACACCAGGAATACTTTTCTGACGTTATCTCAGGACAGCTGATAATATAATAAAGTCTGCAGCATGAAAGATGCATTGGGGGGGGGGATCTAGACACCAAGGATACTGTTTTAATTGCAATCAGCAGAAAGGTGAAAGAATACCCATGTATGCAGCACTAAAGATGCTTTGGGGAATTACTAGACAACACCAGAGAGTGTTTCCATATATTACTGTAGTCCACATAAAAAGTTAATAAAGCAACAGATCTTGCATCTACTGAACAATAGTTAAATATGATACTCCAGTGAGTGACATTATTAAGTGACTGTAGTAGCCCATAACATATGGAGACCATGCTCAAAATATCTGGACAAAACCAGGGTGAACACAGTATGACATCAAGGAGTCTGTGAAAAAATTACTCAAATCAAGTTAAAGAGTTAATGGAGTAACAGGTCATGTTTTGTGATCACTTTTCTGAGCAATTAGAAAAATGATACATTAATGATTGGTATTATTGACTGTAATTATTCAAGATTGATGCAGGATAGGGAAATTAAGAGAAAAAACTAGGGACATTCTGTAAACTCAGGGAGAGGTAAGTAGTACGGTGGAATGTCAGGGTGTGTGTGTGTGTGTGTGTGTGTGTGTGTGTGTGTGTGTGTGTGTGTGTGTACTGTTAAGCAATGATGTACCAGTCTTAAAGTGCTTTTCTTGTTTTCCCCTCACAGGTGGCAAAGTGGGTCAGGGTCCCTCCTGCAGGCAGTCTGATGTTGGTGTTCATACAGACACTGAAAATGATGATAGGTGTGTTGAGGCACAGGCAGGGTTGTCAGGGGCTGAAGGTGTGCCACCGTTTGAAATCCTACTGTTATCCATCCCATCCCCGCACACAGTCGCAATGCCTATACATACCTCATCACCAGTGGCCATAGTTGAGGGACAGTTGGCGCTTGGTGGCAAGGGACAGGACAGTGTGGTATCTATGGCACATGTGTCTGAGCACAGCAGCCATAGCTGGATGTCCAGCGGGGAACCACATAGGCAAATGTACAGGGGTGCTTGTTGGAGGGCTGCTGGTCATCATTCCCCTGGCATAAGTGCTACATATGGTACCACCAGACGCATGTTTTAGGCCATCATGGAGGCGTAGGCACACATGGAATGATACACCAGACAGGCTCTGAAGCTGCAGAGGCCTATTCATTCAGCTGTTACTGACAACATCTGTGATCTTACAGGTGCCCTTCATTATTTTTCAGAGATCATGGTTGGGTGACATGGTGGGAATTTTCAATCGTGGAATGTACGTGCTCGAGCATATGATGGCAGTGGTGTGATGGCCACGTGGACATAGGCCAGCACCACCAACAGCTGGAGGTCAACATGGACTTGCCAGAACACAGATCTGCTCTTGTAGTGGCAGTACCAGCCCCAGCACTGCAGGGGGGCACTGTAACACCACAGCAGGCCACATGTGCATGGCCCTGGCCAGTCCCAAGTGGGACCCAGATCAAGCGGACATATGTCATCATCAGGGGAGAGTACCATATCACAGCTTGTACCTGGTGGTGCCCGTGGAACCCCTGACAGGTACAGTTCTCACGTCCATGGCCAGAGATGGGGAACTACACACCCTGCCAGGTATGGTCTGCAGCTGTCCAACAAACCCCTGTGTAGGGCAGCCGGATGGCAGAACTGTGTGTGCATGCATACACAAACACACACACACACAATACCAACACAGCTAGGGCAACTAAAGATGATATGTTCCTGGAATTCGACAACAGTTGACTGAAAACTGAATGAGTAGATAAGACTAAATGCAGGTATATCACCAGGACTTAATGAAATGATCCCTACTAAACCATTAGTTAGAACATAATTTGATATCACCAGTGCACTCATTTTTTATTATTATAATTTCTTATTTTGTCATTCCTGGATGAGCTCATTACTAGATAGCAGTTCATACATAGTTGTATATTCTCACTATATTTACTTGTAACAAGTGTATTGTATTTATTTTATTCAATATTATTCCCTCGATGGGGTTTAGGAGACATATATATACATATAGTATATGTTTCTATATAATGTAACAAGCAGTCATTTTATACAAAACAATAGGATATAGTTTGTGTTTTTTTATTACTAATTTTTATTATAGTTTTTTCAGTAGTTGAACTTAGTAAGTTACTACTCATTTTTAATTATTGTTGTTCATTATTGTATTCAGTATTCAATATTGAATATAAGCATGAGGGATGTAACAGGAATTTTAGTCAGTGTAGGGTGCTGCATTGAGATAGAAGGCATTTAATTACTAATTGTCATTCACTGTTAGCTTTTAATTGAATAATTAGAGAAAAAGGGCGTTTTTTTGCATTTATAAGGGAACTGTTTCTTCCTATATTGTGTTCTGAGGAAGTCATATGTATATTGATGAAAGCGCTCAACATCTTTTGAACAATTTATTGTGGTTTTACAATAAAAGAGTATCGTTTGGTGCAAGAATCCTGTTCCTGGTCTGATTTACATCTTCTGTGGTGGTTTTCAGTCAACAGCTAGGGCAACCCCATACCTACACACAACACATCACCACAGCCAAATTAATAATTAAACCCCCTCACTCACACACATGGTGTCGAATGTATGGTTCAGCCTATGTCTCCGGAAAACCAACAACACACCCTGTGCATATGATGATACCTGAGCCACATCCCTGTCATTCATAACATCGATGCAGGGACATGATAATATGGTTCTGATGCATAAGGTGACTGTACTACGGTGTACCAATGTAATACTGTGTAACATGTTATCAGCAGTAAATTTTAATGCTTACATGTCAGGAAGTGTAGCTTTCGAGCCATGATGCATTATAGCTGTTGTTAACATTGAGTGATTGTGGTTTCCATAATGTACTCCATTTGTGTTGTAGGTGTCCATGTGTCAGCAGAATGATTGTCTGCTGTTGTATCCTACAAGGGTATGGCACTGTGGTGACATCCTGACTGTGCCATATCCTAGGTACAAGTGAACACATGTCACAGGTCTGTATAACAGTTATTGCATGTGCCACATGGCCAATATGTCTGGAGATGGTGTATACAGGTGAGTGCATGGTGGCTGATGTCAGCAGGCCTTCTACAGTGGACAATGGTAAGTGTACTGGGTGGTGCACACCACATGTTTGTGTATAACACACACAGAGGCTTTGGTGTTGATACAATACACAGAGATTACTGTACACATGGATGCATGTACTTGTGCAAGGAACCCATTTTAGCCTTTGTAATTCCACCAAGACAGAGTAGGCACAACAACATATTGGGAAATAAGCAGTCTGCTAGTTTAATATCATTGATGATGGTACTGGCACCCTGTCCCCTTCCTCAATGTAGTGCAATCCTCAACTCGGTAAACATAGGTGAGCTGGTGTTGGTGGCACATCTGTACACTTTGAAGGGTGTGAGGTGCTGTAGAACCACAGATAGTGTGACTGACAACTACTTAACCTGTTAACATGAAATGTACAGTATTACGGCCAGCTAAGTGGGGGATACACTCAAGAGTAACTGCAATGATGGTGGCTGTGTCCACAAGAGACACACCCAGGTATATATACCAACCCCAGTATCGCTGTACATCTATACAGTGGGGAATAGGGCATTTACACATCTACCACTAGTTGTGATGGAGTGAATTTCTACAGGATGATACCTGTGAAATGTTAGCATGTGCTAAGCACTTCTCGGCCAGATGACCTCCTGGGACATGTAGATTCTGCAAATGGAAGTAGATTCCTTCACATACACACATACTGTTATTTGGTAACACTGGGACTAGAACCCCTACTTAAGTATGTAGTGCTACTGATGTGTGTGGCCTTAATTGCACACACCACACAGCTTTTAGGATGAGGTGTGTTCCAGGTCACATGTTATGTGAAGGACAACCCCAGGCCTGTACAGTATGGTAATGGAGGATGTACTGGTTGTTTATGAGCAATACATAGTGTGACATACTGTCACATACACATTGACAAACACATAACAGTCATACACACATCTGAGAGACCTGGGGTTGTCAGTGCTAACTAACTTGTCAGTGTGTCTATTCTGTTACAGATAAGTTGCACACAGCACATGCATAACTGGCCTGGATAGTATTATCAGTTACCTGTATGGTTGATGGTGACAGTGGTCCACATATACAGTGGAACATGGTACATGTACTGAGGGTACCATTGTGTAAAGACAGTATGCCAAGCACCTACAACCCACAGTGGATATTGTATGCAATGAAACCCATGATGGCACTCTGACATACCCACCATCACAACTTGACCAAGACTACAATACAACCCCTTGTCTATCCCAGGAGTGCTACTACAGGGATATGCATCTAATCCACATGCCACAGGGATAGTAGGGTGATGCATTGTCATGGCTCTCCTACAGTCAGCAACATCACTATCCCTAATACTGTGTGGCAATGCGTTTTGTATTAGGAGAATGTGGCCTCAGAATGCTGTATCCTACAAATATACTCACATGCACACATACACACACTTGCCAGAACTCAGGGGGTATCGCATGCCTATCAACCCATTTGTACAACAGTGCTGTGCTGGTACTGCAAGCCCCAGGTAGCCCTTAGGGAGAAGAGTGTAACAAGGTACATAAAATGTCCGGTACAGCAGCAGCCACATCTAACTATGGCAATGGGGGGTGCGGTGGGTGTGAAGGGCCTCAGGGTATTCTCAACTACAGGTCTACAAACACACATACACTGTTATTATCAGTAATGCACATGTACACATTTGTCAGTACTGGGGTCCATCGGTGCAGGTGCTCATAGGTGTCTACCAGGCTATTGTCCATGGAGAGGTGGGAAGTGTAGGGGATGTGTGTACAGTGGTATCATGTCACCTGCAATGTGCCAGAAGGCCATTTATCAGCAGATACCACAGGGGTGATCCTGGGTGAGAGTTACATGCAACAGCCAATCATCTGTTTGCCTCTTGCAGAGGGCCAGTGAGGTGCTCCAGTTGACATCTATGCAACATGTATTACAGAACATGGTCAGTGTTTGTCTTGGAGACCTGTACACAAGCATGTTCTGTTGACTGGGGTAGTATAGTTGAGGTATCCATGGCATGTGGTACGTACAGGATGTGGATTCCTAGCTGTGACATTCATAATACAGCTGGGCAGACATGTTAGT
>NC_056740.1:107116580-107151580 GCF_019279795.1 Protopterus annectens | reverse complement strand
TTGCCTATTGTAGGGATGGAACAGGGTGCCATGTCCTCTGTAGTCCACTGCAATCACATCATGTTTACTATCTGTGGGCAATATGCAGGGAACTACCAACATACTGTTTTTTGCCCAGCCAAGTGTGTTTCTGTATGACACATGGATGAAGAGTGTTCTCTGGATAATACAAGGTTTGCCTATATTGTTCCCCAATCCATAATGTCACATGTAGGGGTATGGATTGTCTATACCAGACTCTCTGCTGCACATATAATAGGGCCTCCATATAAGAAATTTGCAAAACCCGCCCCACAATGAGTCCTGTTATTTCACAATCACAGCTACCTCCACACAGGATACTGATCACACACACACACACACACACACACACACACACACACACACACACACACACACACACACACACACACACACACACCTGACAACGCTGAGATTAAAACCTCTACCAGGCTATGTATTGCTAGTACAGTGTACTGCACTTATTGCATGCTCCACGGAGCTTATAGGGCTACTCCTTCCCCAAAGGTGTATTTCAAGGTGAATGACATCAGCAGGCTTGACAAAGTAGGACAATGGAAAGTGTAGTGAATGTGAATGGCCTCACAAGCATTGATCCCTACACAGGCAAACAAACACACACAGAGTTTCACAGTTACCATTTCTGGGATTAGAACTCCTACATGAGTAATACGTCACACTACAGCATTACACAGTTTTTGCATGCACCACAGAGCTTATAGGACTACTTTTTCCCCAAAGGTGTATTTCAAGGTGAATGACATCAGCAGACTTGTCAAAGTGGGGTAATGGAAAGTGTAGTGACTGTGAGTGGCCTCAAAAGCATTGATCTTTACAAAGCCAAACAAACACACACATACACACACACACACACACAGTTTCACAGTTGCCATGTCTGGGAATAGAACTCCTACCTAACTAGTACATCACACTACAGCATTGTGCAGTTATAGCACACACCATGGGGTTTATCGAGCTACTCTTTCCCCAAAGTACCTAAGTAATACATCACACTACAACATTACACAGTTTTGCATGCACCACAGAGCTTATAGGACTACTTTTTCCCCAAAGGTGTATTTCAAGGTGAATCACATCAGCAGGCTTGCCAAAGTGGGGTAATGGAAAGTGTAGTGACTGTGAATGGCCTCAAAAGCATTGATCTTTACAAAGCCAAACAAACACACACACACACACACACACACACACACACACACACACACACACACACACACACACACACAGTTGCCATGTCTGGGAATAGAACTCCTACCTAACTAGTACATCACACTACAGCATTGTGCAGTTATAGCACACACCATGGGGCTTATCGAGCTACTCTTTCCCCAAAGATGTATTTCAAGGTGAATGACATCAGCAGGCTTGCCAAAGTAGGGCAATGGAAAGTGTAGTGACTGTGAATGGACCCAAAAGCATTGATCCCTACACAGACAAACAAAAGCACACACACAGAGTCTTACAGTTGCCATGTGTAGGAGTAGAACTCCTACCTCAGTAGTACATCACACTACAGCATTACACAGCTATAACACACACCACAGAGCTTATAGGGCTGCTTTGTCCCCAAAGGTGTATTTCAAGATGAATGACATCAGTAGGCTTGCCAAAGTAGGGCAATGTGGAGTGCAGTGTGTGTGAACGGGCCATTAACCATTCATCTGGAAGCACACACACACAACACTCAGTCACATACAGGTTTACATTTGACAGGAATGTGTATACAACTGCTAGATGAATAATGACTTGTACAGTCATGTTACACAGTTATCACAAGCACTACAGAACTATAGTCCTGAGGGATACCAGAAGCAAATGTCTACAGTGATTGGAATTTGCACATCATGTGGTATTGGCCAATTGGATGTGTGCTGGGTGGGACAGGCCTTATGATGGGATTCTCTTTGTCACTCTCTGTCACTCTCTTCCACACATCTATGTACGTGTAAGTTTGGCCTATTATAGTGTGTTGTCCTTGGATATATGTGTGCATTCCTATCCGATGTGTGTGAAAAGCATGACTTGTGTGCAATGTGGAGTGTGTGCACAAACATCTGTCACTGACAGATATGTATAGTCCATTGTTGTTGCTAGACATGGGCTTCATTTAAGTGTGGGAGAATGCCCAGTATGACCTTCTATATTAAATGTGTGAATCCATTCCAGGTCAGTTGTACTGCAGTGCAGGCTTTTGTGCTCTACACCTACAGCTAGCAACCAGTTTCTGCAGCATATCTGCAGATTGGTTGACAAAATGGGGTCACAATGGGGAAAGGATAGTGGAATACTGTAACTAGTTGTGTCTGTGCTGCTTCTGCTACATGGTTTTGGTGTTAGCAGAGATATTCAGACATATGTACTATTTTACACTGTGATGTTTTATGTCATCAGCTACTGACAGGTATACATATTTGCTTGCAGTAATTTCCTGGGGAACACTAGATGAATGAAGCTGTGTCCAGTATTGTGGACTACTGCCTACATATTCTTGCCCAATCATGCCATTCTGGAGGGAGAGCTGCAGATACTTGCTGATGGGTCTGCATAAATGGTTCAGCACCTTGGTACTGTGGTGGCTGAGGATCCCATGCTTTTACATCCATCCACGTGACAGTATAGCCATATCCTGCTGTGGCCATACCTCACAGCTGTACAGATTCATGCAGGTTACCCAAAGGCAGGGCTCATATTTCTGGTCATTACCCCTTCACATTGTGGTTTATGAGCAGGTTTGTAGCTATCCATTCCTATGTTTGCAGGCAGGGATAGTATGTGCACACATCTGAGTTGCTGACTTCCCACACTTCATGGCACCCATGCTTCTAACCCCATCTGTTATTCTATCCTCTTTCAAACTTTATGCAAACGTTATCCGATAAGTATCCCTATAGTTATCACTTGATCCCAGCAGTATTTAGGGGTTGGTCCACAGTTCTTGCGGTAGGACATGGTGGACATTCTACTAGGATTTGTCAACATGGCCTTGCATTTGTGTTCTGTGGACTGTGTTATGTTGTTATTTGGGAATCCATGAGATAACATACATTGGCAGCATGAGTGAGACACAGGCCTTTGACAGAGGACTGTAGGGCATTTGGTAATGATGCAGGCCATCTGTAGCAGGCCAGTGCATTGCATCACTCCTACAGTCCCAGGCTGCAAGCCACTATATTCCCCTGGGGTGACAGGGTAGGTGTGCAATGTGTTAATGTCAATAGTTTCTGTCCTTATTGATCAATTGGTGTGGATGGTGGCAAGGTGCTGCTTACAGCTAGGGATACACCTGCACGGGGCACCTCTTCAGCATTCTGCATTCTGTGGCTATTCCCATACAGAAGTGGGGGGTGATATTGTACTCATTACCAACAGCAGGGATAAGACCTGTGAGTTACCTGCGGTTGATGGTGGGGTGAGCTGGGTGCATGTGTGCTATGGAAGCTACTTGCACCTGACTCATAGACATACATGGGTCATTCCACGTATTCTGGCTTGTACAGGGACATCAGCAGTATCTCAGTACTTCATACCTGTGCCTTTTGTGGTCTGCCAGTGTTTGTTCAGACAACATCAGTATTCCATACTACACAGCCAACTAATGTGCTGCTAACCTGTATGTACAATTCCAAAGGTGTGTCCATTTGACAGTAACATTTTATACACTCTCTGTCTAGGGTACTTCCATCTATGTACTGTTTGTATGTCTGGGACCACATTCATGCCATGTCCATCTTTCAGATGGTAACAGGTATTACATCCGAGCAATTGCTGTGGATTACTGCTGGATTGTGTCTTGCTGGGATGCATTGTGTTTGGCATTGCAGTTGTGAGAATTTGGCCCTGTCATCAACAGTATTGGCCACTGGCCTCTGGGGCACAACCCTCCATGCATACATACTGACTACTTTCACACAAGATACAACACAGAACAACCTAACACACAGAAAGAGCCCTGCATATTGTACACATGCTACAATCTATCCTGCTACTTTGGCCAGCTCAGGTAATCTGTGCTCCACTGTTATACCTACACATACATGTTACTACATTTCTACATAGAATTGTGGGGGGGCCCACCTGACAACAGTAAACATTTGCTATGACTGTACTGGTATTTCAGGTATTCCATTTAATTCTGTATTCTGACCAATCATTCCGGGTAGAGGCAGATCAGTGTAGTACAGTTCTTAGGTTTTATTGACCTACATTTCAGTTTCAGACTTCTTACACTTCAGAGCTAACATCCCACTGCCTGACTTGTTGTAGTCTGTCTGTGTAGATCTGGAGGGTGGCTGTTCTCCATAGCCATCAATCAGAGGCCTTAGCACAGCCTTTCTTTGTGTTTGTCTACACCTGTCCTGCTGGCTGAGACTGTTCTTGGGTATGTGAGACTCACTGACATGCATGTGTGTGTCTTATGGACACACATTTGGACCACCACATGTCCTGCAGTGCATTTTGTCACCTTGTCTAGTGCTGCCTACTATGTCAACACCAATATTTGTTAAGGATTTCATGCTGCCGATAAAGGTGTCTCCTATCTGATGGCATCCCATTGAGCCACCCGATTTGCTAAAATGCTCACATCCATACCATGGATACGGGTAGCATAACATACTACTGCATTCGGCAATTGATAGTGAGTGTGATTTACCTTGCAGCTGTGCCAGTATTGAGGATGGTGCTGGAGGGCTGACTATGTTGGATGCACATAGTACACTCCCTATACATGGTTAAGCACAGGTTGTGTTATGTTTGGCATCCATTTTACTGTATGCGCGAGTTGGAGTGAGGTGTCATTTCCTGGGTTCCTACTGTGTCAGTGTATGTGCTATGCATTGCTTCTTTGCGAAGGCCTGGGCATACTAGGCACGCCTCCTTCTGCCTACAGCAGCAGGCTCAGGTTGTTCCTCCTCTGAGTTACTCTGTGCTTGTGCAGGCCTTGGCAGTGGTGGGGGGGTGGGGCTGTGTGACCCTGCCCCATACTGTTCCTGCTGCAGCTGTTTCCATAAGATCATATTATATAGCATGGCACATACAATGACAATTTGGGTACATGTAGCTGGTGAGTACTGCAAGGGTCCACCGGATATATCCAGGCACTGGAACCATGACTTGAGCATCCCAAACACATGCTTTATTATGATTATGGTCTGTGGGTGTGCCTCATTATGGAATTTTTGTTCGGGTGTGTGTGGATTTCTGATGGGAGCCATCAGCCACGGCTCCAGTGTGTAACAAGCATCCCCCATTTGGTGGCCATATGGGATGTTGCCATTGGCAAATCTCTGGTATAGCTGTGTCATATGCCATATTTGGAGTCGTGAAAGCTTCCAGGGCTGCCAGCACACGCATTCATTATAATGCCCTGGACATCGCACATGACCTGGCAGTTGATGGATGGGAAGCCCTTGCGGTTTATGTAGACACTACCCAGCTTGCCAGGTGGTACTTTGATGTGTATGTGTGTACAGTCTATAGCACCCACTACCTCAGGGTATTCTGCTATTTGGTGAAAGAAACGCATATTGCTGGTCAATGCCTCATCGGTGTTTAGGAAATATATGTGCTCACCAGCATGTGCTGACATGGCATCCAGGAAATGGTGGAGAACACTAGATGCTGATGCCTGTGAGATCCCTATGATATCCCCAGTTGGCCTTTAGAAGGTACCTATGGCTAGTATTCTTAAGCCTACACATACCTTAGTATCCACTGGGATGGGTACCCCCCCTGTTGGTTCTGTGTGTGAGGCATGGCCGGCACAGCTCAACAATTTGCTGTAGGAGGTCCCTGTCCACCCTATAGCTCTCCAATAGCTCCAGCTCATGTAGCCCCTGGTAGGTTACCCTGGGTCTGTACACTCTTCTCCTTCTCCTCACTGTGGGTTGATGGTCAGCATTCTCATCCTCACCACCCTCAGCCTCTTCCACATGTTGATTTATGAGAGAAAATGCAACGCCTATCATTTTGTTGCTTTTGTTAGGTAAAATTTCCCCATTTGTGTATACCAGTAGTGTAGGGTTTGTGGCAAAAACTAGAAGAAAAGTTGTTTGCATAGTTTATAGTAGCGTGCTGGGCTGGGCTGGGCTGCTGCCTGTGTAATTGGTTGATTCTGATACATTTCATCTGCCAGCTATGCTAGTTCTCTTTGATTACCTTCCTACTGCTGTTTTCCCTTCCCATTGCCTTCCTATTTTAACCCTGAGGTACACCACACAAACCATGTGCTCAGATGTGAATGGAGCTGCTATTTCCTAGTTTAATTTTTTTTTTGTTTAAAACCCAGTGCGCGGCGCACACATCCATTTAGGCAATGTTAATAGTGCTATGCAGTTTCAGACACACACCCTTCCTTAGCTCTGATAAACTAAGGGCAAACCCAAACCACAGAGCACTAAAGTATGCCTGACACACCCCTCTATGATGTCAGATAACTCTTAGGCTTGCACCATGGTTTTCCTGCACCTACACGGTTGGGTACAGGCTAGCCATGGTGGGAAATCTATGATTCAGTATCATTCCCCACATTTGCATAGAATTGCCTGCTAATGCCTAGTTACAAGGCGTTGCATTTTCTCTCATAAATCAACATGTGGAAGAGGCTGAGGGTGGTGAGGATGAGAATGCTGACCATCAACCCACAGTGAGGAGAAGGAGAAGAGTGTACAGACCCAGGGTAACCTACCAGGGGCTACATGAGCTGGAGCTATTGGAGAGCTATAGGGTGGACAGGGACCTCCTACAGCAAATTGTTGAGCTGTGCCGGCCACGCCTCACACACAGAACCAACAGAGGGGAACCCATCCCAGTGGATAGCTGCGGCTAGTATTCTTAAGCCTACACATGTAGGCTTAAGAATACTAGCCACAGGTACCTTCCAAAGGCCAACTGGGGATATCATGGTGATCTCACAGGCATCAGCATCCAGGATACTCCACCATTTCCTGGATAACATGTCAGCACATGCCGATGAGCACATATATTTCCTCAACACCCGTGAGGCATTGACCAGCAATATGCATCTCTTCCAGCAAATAACGGAATACCCTGAGGTAGTGGATGCTATACACTGCATGCACATGCACATCAAAGCACCACCCGGTGAGCGAGGTAGAGGCTACATAAACCACAAGGGATTTCCCTCCATCAATTGCCAGATCTTGTGTGATGCAGAGGGCATTATAATGAATGTGTGTGCTGGCAGACCTGGAAGCTATCCCAACTCTCACATCTTTCATATGACACAGCTGTACCAGAGATTTGCCAATGGGGACATCCCATATGGGCACCTAGTGGGAGATGCTGGTTATGCACTGGAGCCCTGGCTGATAACACCCATCAGAAATGCACACACACCCGAAACAAGAACTCCATAATGAGGCACACGCACAGACCAGAATCATAATAGAGCGTGTGTATGGGATACTCAAGTGAAGGTTCTGGTGCCTGGATATATCTGGTGGAGCCTTGCAGTACTCACCAGCTAAATGGACCCAAACTGTCACTGTATGTGCCATGCTACACAATATGATCCTGCGGAAACAGCTGCAGCAGGAAAAGCATGGGGTAGGGCCACACAGCCACCCACCATTGCCAAGGCCAGCACAGGCACAGTGTGACTCGGAGGAGGAACAACCTAAGCCTGCCGCTGTAGGCGGAAGGAGACATGCCCAGTATGCCCAGGCCTTGGCAAAAAGGCAACACATAGCACATACACTCTCACGGTAGGTACCCAAAGAATACCACCTCTCTCTGTCTAACACATACAGTAAAAGGGATGCCAAACATGACACTACTTGTGCTTAACCGTGTATAGGGAGTGTACTGTGTGCATCCAACATAGTCAGCCCTCCAGCACCATCCTCAATACTGGCACAGCCACAAGGCAAGTCACTCTCACTATCAATTGCTAAATGTAGTAGCATGTTCTGCTACGTGTATCTATGGTATAGATGTGAGCATGTAAGGGAATTGGGTGGCTGAATAGGATAGCAGCAGATAGACACCTATATCAGCAGCATGAAATCCATAACAAATACTGGTGTCAACATAGTAGGCAGTACTAGACAAGGTAACAAAACCCACTGCAAGACATGTGGTGGGCCAAATGTGTGTCCATAGGACACACACATGCATGTCAGTGAGGCTCACATACCCAACAACAGTCTCAGCCAGCAGAACAGGTGTAGACAAACACAAAAAAAGGATGTTCTAAGGCACCTGATTGCTGGCTATGGAGAACAGCCCCCTTGCAGACCTACACAGACAGACTACAACAGGTTAGGCAGTGGGATGTTAGTTCTGAAGGGTAAGAAGTCTGAAACTGAAATGTAGATCAATAAAATATGTACTACACTAATATGCCTCTAGTCTGCATGATGGGTCAGAATACAGAATGAAATGGAAGCCAACAGAGTACCTGAAATACCAGTACAGTCATAGCAAATGTTTACAGTTGTCAGGTGTGCTACCCCACAATCCTATGTAGAAAGGTAGTAACATGTATGTGTGGGTATAATAACAGTAGAGCACAGATTGCCTGAGCTGGCCAAAGTAGTAGGGTAGATTGTTGCACATGTACAATATGCAGGGCCCTGTGTGTTAGGCTATTGTGTGTTGTATATTGTGTGAAAGTGGTCAGCATTTAGGCATGGAGAGTTGTGTCCCGGTGGCCAATGGCCAGTACTGTTGACGACAGGGCCAAGCTCTCATAACTGCAGTGCCAAACACAATGCATCCCAGCAAGACACAATTCAGCAGTAATCCATACTAATTGTTCAGATGTAATATCTGTCACCATCTGAAAGATGGACATGGCATGAATGTGGTCCCAGACATACAAACAGTACACAGGTGGAAGTTCCTTAGACAGAGAGTGTATAAAATGTTACTGTCAAATGGACACAACTTTGGATTTGTACATACAGGTTAGCAGCATATTAGTTGGCTGTGTAGTATGAAATACTGATGTAGTCTGGCCAGACACTGGCAAACAACAAAAGGCACAGGTATGAAGTACTGAGAAACCACTGATCTCCCTGCACAAGCCAGCATTAGCGGAATTCCCCACGTATATATGTGAGTCAGCTGCAAGTAGTTACCATAGGGCACATGTGCATTTGTTTGTGTGTGTAGGGATTAATGCTTTTGAGGTCAGTCACAGTCACTACACTTTCCATTGCCCTACTTTGGCAAGCCTGCTGATTTCATTCACCTTGAAATACACATTTTTTTAGAAAGGCTAACTCTATAAGCTCCTTGGTACATGCTATAACAGTGTAATGCTGTAGTGTGATGTCTTAGTTAGGTAGGAGTTCTAATCCCAGATATGGCAAATGTGAGACTCTGTGTTTGTAGGGATCAATGCTTTTGAGGCCAGTCACAGTCACTACACTTTCCATGGCCCTACTTTGGCAAGCCTGCTGATGTCATTCACCATAAAATACAACCTTGGAGGAGGACTGGTCCTATAAGCACCGTGGCGGGTGCAATAAATGCGGTACATTGTAGTAGGAATGCATAGCTAGTTATGGGTTTGAATCTCAGTACTGTTAAGTGTGTGTGGGGTTGTTGTTAGTATCCTGTGTGGAGGTAGCTGTGATTGTGTAATAACAGGACTCATTGTGGGGTGGGTTTTGCAAATTTCTTATATTGAGGACCTACTATATGTCACAATGTCCACCTTACAAGGACAACAGATGTCAAACAGCAGAAAGGCTGGAGTAGACAATCCATACCCCTATATGTGTCATTATGGATGGGTGAATAATATAGGCAATCCTTGTATTACCCAGAGAACACTCTCCACCCATGTCTCATGCACAAACACACTTGGCTAGGCAACAACCACTATATATGTAGTTCCTTGAATATTGCCCACAGATAGTAACCACGGTGTGATTGCAGTGGACTACAAAGAACATGGCACTCTGTTCCATCCCTACAATAGGCAAATAATTGCTTACAGTGGTCCTTTGCTATGTTCCCCACTGGAAGCCTGCAACAACTGTAGAGTCAGCAAATGTAACCCACAAAGGAAATACCATGCCTTATACACATGCCCTGTATGGACAGATGTCACTAACACCAGTGAATACCTGTATCATGCTGTCACTGTAGGAGCAGGCACATCCTCAGTTCTATAGCCAGTTCTCACCACATGAGGTCAGGAATACCACATCAGATGATAACAATCTGTCCACACAACATGCCATAGACACCCCAGATAAACTTCCACATGTCACAGAACATGCATGTGGGATATGTGCACAACTCAGACACCGTCCATGTTATGGAATATAGAACACATACATGGCAAGCATTGCACAGCACTGTCCACCCACAATAGTAACCCAGATGAGTGGAGGGTGAATACAATACCCACCTGTGTGGGCCAATCCAGGGACTACACCCCTGAGCCACACTGCAGGCCATTGTCATGTGGCCTGATAACCAAGGTATACCCATTGCCTAGCCTTGTACAGCTTTCTGGCACAGTCAACTGTGAAGCAATTAACCCATGCATGTCAGTACTGGCAAATCTGTGTGTGTGTGTGTGTGTGTGTGTGTGTGTGTGTGTGTGTGTGTGTGTGTGTGTGTGTGTGTGTGTGTGTGTGTGTGTGTGTGTGTGAAGATTAATGATGTGGAAGCCATTCACACTCACTACACCTCCCATTGCCCTACTGTAGCATGCCTTCTGAGGTCAGTCACCTTGACATACCCTTTATCCATATATCAGCCTGATAACCTCTGCGGTGCCTGTGATTCCTGCATAATACTGTAGTGTAGCAAACTAGTTAGTTAGGAATTCTAATCCTAAACCTGCCAACTGTGATAATGTGTGTGAGTCCCTGAGAGATTGTGGTTGTGTCTTCATTGACACCTGTTTTTGTGGATGGGCACATGTACTACACCTACCTTATCCCTCCTTTATCACTGTTGCTGATGTCACTCACCTTCAAAGATACATTTGGGCAGCTCTTCAACATGAAAGCTCCGTGACGCATACAATAACTGCATAAAAATGTAAGAGCAATACATAGTCAGGCAGGGGTTTGAAACCCCGTACTGGTAAGTGTGTGACACAAACATGCTTAGCTCTTACTCTCCTACCCCCTTCCTTTCTTATTTTGTCTCTGTCTGTCTCTGTCACTCCCTCTCTGGTGGATGTGGAAAAGTACACCTGCTTTGCTTAGACAGCAGCTTGGGTTTTGTAACTGATACTCATGATCAGCTGATGGCCTGTGCACAAATTGCAGTCTCCTACTAGCTGATTGCATGCAAAACAGCTGTGGTATCATTCCCATAGCAAATTGCATGGAAATGCACTCCTGTAACTAAGAACATCATGTGGGTGTTGGCCCTTTTCATTCACTGTGAGGAGGACTTCATGTCAGTGTTTGACTAACAGCATCACAGAGGGTAGTGGGATATACCTCTTAGAACATACACTGTGGAGACAGGCCAACAAACTGGAGGGAGATGTTCCAGACATGAGGACAGAATGTAAGTCTTGCTCTTCTGCATTTGAAGTAATGTTGTTATAACAAGGTTTGTGTGGATATGGCTGGTCTACATGATTTAATATCTATCATGACAGTGTTATGTGGTTGAGGAAACTCTCACCTGTAGGGCTATCTGCAGACTGGCCAATATTTGGAGTCTTACATGTGTTGTGTTACTCACACATGTTCAATCTTTAGAAATTCAGTAGCATATTCTGATGATTGCAGTCAGTACATTGTGACAGCCATGTGAGTTATTGACTTCATATCCCTCAGAAGACATATGTCACAACAAACCCTGTTACACCCATAAATGTATGAGTTTATCACAACAACATGTCAATATTGGCCTTGTGTCTGTGCCTCCAGCCACAACTCTGTCAACCTTTGAACATATGTCATGCAGTAAGAGGTGCATATGTTCAGTACATCATTATTTACTGACAACATACCTCATAAGCCAGTGAGATATCAGACTGCTAGTGATGTTATGTATAGTAGGGCTTATATTTGAGTACAAAACCTGGGCATTCTGTTGTAGTATGTACAGTAGTGAGGTCTGTGTATTTATGGTGATTGTTGACAGACTGAGTATTGTGAATATGTACCTTGGCCTGTGTACAGACTGTGGTAGATGTCATTGTTCTTGGTTCTGTTCTATCTGATGTTGCATACTGCTCCAGTGTATGGTACCCTATCGGCGTACATGTCTGTAGGGCCAGACCAACCTATGTCTCATACCACAGACAGGCATCAGAATACAGTGAGTATTGGCCCAGTATATGTAGGGTTAGTGTGTGAGTGGCACATATGAGGATGGTGTTGATCGCACTGTCCGTATACTGCAATATTAAGTACACTTACCATATGTGACAGTGGCTGTGTTAAGATTGGTTGTGGGTATGCACTTTCACACAGGTGTCTGTTACTCCGTCCTGTTACATGTCTGTAGAGCCTGCTATATTTGCAGGTACATGTGTATTCCCCCCATAAGAAATGTAGGCCAGTGTTGTGGCAGTCTGCCTGTAGTTTGCACTATGCTCTGTGATATGCCTAGCAGCTCAGTGTACTTACCCAGTGTGATGTTATATCCAGATATTTGTCATATGTACTGTTGCCGGAACACCATAACTGTTGTATATTTCTGACAAGGCAGTGGGATGCTGTACAATTGTATGTCACTAACTAGTGAGTAGTATGTGGGCTTGTGACCTCTGCTCCTCCGGTTATTATGTGTCAGGAAAGACAGGAGTGTGTGAATGCATAAACTGTGTGAGCTTACCTAGTCCAGTATTTTCGTGTTATCCCCATTTACATGGTTGTAAACATCCACTTTTTCAGGCTTGGTCCACATGTCTTGCACTAAGGGGTTCTCTGTATACCTCTGGACTAACCAGAGTGTGTCAGACTGTCCATATTTATTGGTCATATCTCTGCTGTATTCCACAGGATAATTTCTGTGATTTGTGTGGTACTGCACTACGATGTCCATCAGTAACTGATGGCATACATGTCAATATCAGATGTGACTTCCCAAACAAAATTTCTGTTAAGACAACCCGTTACAGTAGCAACAGTCTACATTTATACCTGCAATACTTACATGACATCCCCTTGCTCTAAGAGATTGTGACTATTGGTGCTGAGGTATGACAGCACTACCTGTTATGGACATATGTTATAAATATACATATATATATATATATATATATATATATATATATATATATATATATATACATACATACATATATATATAAAACTAAGAACTGAACTTCGTGACAATAAAAGCATTCAAAAAAATAGTAAATCACACCAACAACTCTTGTAGAACTTTAGCGCTTTCGTCTTATTTATTATCAAGACTTCTTCAGAAAGACAAGTTTCATAAGTATGAGCAACCATTTTCACTTCCTTTATATACATTAGTTCTTGCAGGCCATTTAAATTAACAACAGTTCCTTTCCAATAGTAAAGTGTGAACAAGCAGGGTGCTGTGTGCATTTTCATTAACATTACAATCGCAGTTACATAAGGTAAATTAGTCAGACAGTAATAGCCTTGTGGTGCCGTGTGCATACTAAAAGGGATTGTGTGCAAAAAGGGATTGTGTGCAAAAAGGGATTGTGTGCAAAAAGGGACTGTGTGCAAAAAAAAAAAAAAAAAAAAAAATTTATGGGGGAACCGGGAAGGATGACAGTCATGCTGTGATGATTCTAATATAAACACGTAACTTATGAGTCTTTGCCTCCAAAAGTAAGTAAAAAAGGGAATGGAGGAAGGTGGAGGAGTCAGGCAGAGAGTCCTACTATGCTTTGGTATCGGTGTGTGTGTAGAGTAATGTGTGGGTATGCCACCTGATGGGGGAGTGGGAGGAATGCGGTGTGGACTTGAGGGGGGGCTGGTAGGGGGCCGCCCATGACAAGGAGCATATGAATGACAGAGTGTCCCAGAAGACTGTCAGTGCGGATGGTACCAGCTGTGGGCTGGTTTGGATGGTATCACTCCTTGAATGGCTGCGTGAAATAGTGAGACCGGGGGGTATAGTTGGTGCGGTCAGTGGGGGCTATCCTGGTGATTGGGAGCATGTGTGTAGGGGGTATGGGGGAGTCAAAAGTCAGAGAGAGAGGAAACACATTATATTCACTTGCACAGTTGTAAATCCATAAACACATTAAATCTACTTGCACAATTCTTCAAACCCTCTTGCACAGTTCTTCAAACCCTATCACATTTCAATCTCTATACCATTTAAGTGCACATTTAATGTTCAGTGTTTCGTTGAGACCTGGATAGACATCAGCTCTCAGTTCTATCTGCCATTTTAATTCCCAGACTTGCAGGAATGTGTCTATGTCACCTACAAATTCTGTTATTTTTTCCAGCACTGTGAATTTGAATCCTGTGAAGTTTGGGCAAATAGCACTGTGTTTAGCCAAGGCATTCAAACTGTCCTGTTTGTGTATTGCTGCAGTGTGTTCTTTAATATGGCTACTCAGCTTCCTGTTCATTTTGCCGATATAGAAATTCCCACAGTGTTCGCAGAAAGCACAGTAAACTACATTTTTTGTGTTGCAGTCATAGTGGTCATGTAGACTGACAGTTCTGTTGCAGTGCGGGAAGGTGACGTTGTTGTTTTTTCATATGTGTACACAGGCAACACACTTGCTGCAGTAAGACATTCCAGGTTCTGTCGATACTTTGCTCTGTGGGGATGGGCTTTTATTCCTCTCGAACGCACCACCAAAAGAAGAGGTTCGTTTGAAACAGAAGTTTGGGGATGTCCCAAGTAACTTTGTCAGACCTTTTTCTCCTCCCAATATGTCCCAATTGTTGGTGAGGACCCCTCTGATTCCAAATATATCGGTGGAAATAGGAAGGGGGAAACTTGACACCCAGTCCTTTTTGTTCGGTCCATTCTGTGCCCTTGCTGTGAATCCCTTTTCCAGGATTGGTGGGTACCTGGAGTGCCTGTGCTGTATGATCTCTTGGAACAGGTTGTCCACTAGATACTCTGGGTATTTCATTTCTAGGAACAAGTTTCTGAGGTAAAAACCTTCCTTGATGAAAATCTCGTCCCTAAAAATGAGTCTGGATAACTGGATGAATTGTCCTTTTACAATATTCTTTTTCATGAAATGGGGATGCTGACTGCTAAACTCTAGATAGTTATTCCGGAAAGTGGGCTTACGGTAGATGTTGGAGACAAACTGTCCACTTTCCGGGTCTATAGTGAGGTGGATATCCAGGAATTGAGTGGTGATTCCGATATGTCCTACTGAGAGGGCCAGGAAATCCAGACTCTGGAAAAGGGTTTCCAGAAAATTGCTCAGAGAAAGTCTGTCCCCCTTCCAGACAAAAAAGACGTCATCAATATAATGCCTGTACATTACGGTGTTGTTGAACCCGGGCAGTATTTCAACCTTATCCATTTCCCAGGCACTGAGGACTACGTTTGCATATGCTGGGGCCATTTTGGACCCCATGGCCCCAGCATATGCAAATTTAGTCCTCAGTGCCTGGGAAATGGAGCCATGGGGTCCAAAATGGCCCTAGCATATGCAAACTTAGTCCTCAGTGCCTGGGAAATGGAGCCATTGGATCCAAAATGGTCCCAGCATATGCAACCTTAGTCCACAGTGCCTGGGAAATGGAGCCATGGGGTCCAAAATGGCCCCTGCATATGCAAACTTAGTCCTCAGTGCCTGAGAAATGGAGCCATGGGGTCAAAATGGCCCCAGCATATGCATACTTAGTCCTCACTGCCTGGGAAATGGAGCCATGGGGTCCAAAATGGCCCCAGCATATGCAAACATAGTCCTCTGTGCCTGGAAAATGGAGCCATGGGGTCCAAAATGGCCCCAGCATATGCAAACTTAGTCCTCAGTGGCTGGGAAATGGAGCCATGGGGTCCAAAATGGCCCCAGCATATGCAAACTTAGTCCTCAGTGCCTGGGAAATGGAGCCATGGGGTCCAAAATGGCCCCTGCATATGTAAACTTAATCCTCAGTGCCTGGGAAATGGAGCCATGGGGTCCAAAATGGCCCCAGCATATGCAAACTTAGTCCTCAGTGCCTGGGAAATGGAGCCATGGGGTCCAAAATGGCCCCAGCATATGCAAACTTAGTCCTCAGTGCCTGGGAAATGGAGCCATGGGGTCCAAAATGGCCCCAGCATATGCAAACTTAGTCTTCAGTGCCTGGGAAATGGAGCCATTGGGTCCAAAATGGCTGCAGCATATGCAAACTTAGTCCTCAGTGCCTGGGAAATGGAGCCATGGGATCCAAAATGGCCCCAGCATATGCAACCTTAGTCCTCAGTGCCTGGGAAATGGAGCCACGGGGTCCAAAATGGCCCCAGCATATGCAAACTTAGTCCTCAGTGCCTGAGAAATGGAGCCATGGGGTCCAAAATGGCCCCAGCATATGCATACTTAGTCCTCAGTGCCTGGGAAATGGAGCCATGGGGTCCAAAACGGCCCCAGCATATGCAAACTTAGTCCTCTGTGCCTGGAAAATGGAGCCATGGGGTCCAAAATGGCCCCAGCATATGCAAACTTAGTCCTCAGTGCCTGGGAAATGGAGCCATGGGGTCCAAAATGGCCCCAGCATATGCAAACTTAGTCCTCAGTGCCTGGGAAATGGAGCCATGGGGTCCAAAATGGCCCCTGCATATGTAAACTTAGTCCTCAGTGCCTGGGAAATGGAGCCATGGGGTCCAAAATGGCCCCAGCATATGCAAACTTAGTCCTCAGTGCCTGGGAAATGGAGCCATGGGGTCCAAAATGGCCCCAGCATATGCAAACTTAGTCCTCAGTGCCTGGGAAATGGAGCCATTGGGTCCAAAATGGCCGCAGCATATGCAAACGTAGTCCTCAGTGCCTGGGAAATGGATAAGGTTGAATCACTGCCCGGGTTCAACAACACCATCATGTACAGGCGTTATATTGATGATGTCTTTTTTGTCTGGAACGGGGACAGACTTTCTCTGAGCAATTTTCTGGAAACCCTTTTCCAGAGTCTGGACTTCCTGACACTCACAGTAGGACATATCGGAACCACCACTCAATTCCTGGATGTCCACCTCACTATAGACCCGGAAAGTGGACAGTTTGACTCCAACATCTACCGCAAGCCCACTTTCCAGAATAACTATCTAGAGTTCAGCAGTCAGCATCCCCATTTCATGAAAAAGAATATTGTAAAAGGACAATTCATCCGGTTATCCAGACTCATTTTAGGGACGAGATTTTCATCAAGGAAGGTTTCTACCTCAGAAACTTGTTCCTAGAAAGAAAATACCCAGAGTATCTAGTGGACAACCTGTTCCAAGAGATCATACAGCACAGACACTCCAGGTACCCACCAATCCTGGAAAAGGGATTCACAGCAAGGGCACAGAATGGACCGAACAAAAGGACTGGTGTCAAGTTTCCCCCTTCCAATTTCCACCGATATGTTTGGAATCAGAGGGGTCCTCACCAACAATTGGGACATCTTGGGAGGAGAAAAAGGTCTGACAAAGTTACTTGGGACATCCCCAAACTTCTGTTTCAAACAAACCTCTTCTTTTGGTGGTGCGTTCGAGAGGAATAAAAGCCCATCCCCACAGAGCGAAGTATCGACAGAACCTGGAATGTCTGATTGCGGCAAGTGTGTTGCCTGTGTACACATACGAAAAAACAACAACGTCACCTTCCCACACTGCAACAGAACTGTCAGTCTACATGACCACTATGACTGCAACACAAGAAATGTAGTCTACTGTGCTTTCTGCGAACACTGTGGGAATTTCTATATCGGCAAAATGAACAGGAAGCTGAGTAGCCATATTAAAGAACACACTGCAGCAATGCACAAACAGGACAGTTTGAATGCCTTGGCTAAACACAGTGCTATTTGCCCAAACTTCACAGGATTCAAATTCACAGTGCTGGAAAAAATAACAGAATTTGTAGGGGACATGGATACATTCCTGCAAGTCCGGGAATTAAAATGGCAGATAGAACTGAGAGCTGATGTCTATCCAGGTCTCAACGAGACACTGAACATTAAATGTGCACTTAAATGGTATAGAGATTGAAATGTGATAGGGTTTGAAGAACTGTGCAAGAGGGTTTGAAGAATTGTGCAAGTAGATTTAATGTGTTTATGGATTTACAACTGTGCAAGTGAATATAATGTGTTTCCTCTCTCTCTGACTTTTGACTCCCCCATACCCCCTACACAGATGCTCCCAATCACAAGGCTAGCCCCCACTGACCGCACCAACTATACCCCCCGGTCTCACTATTTCACGCAGCCATTCAAGGGATGATACCATCCAAACCAGCCCACAGCTGGTACCATCCGCAGTGACAGTCTTCTGGGACACTCTGTCATTCATATGCTCCTTGTCATGGGCGGCCCCCTACCAGCCCCCCCCCCAAGTCCACACCGCATTCCTCCCACTCCCCCATCAGGTGGCATACCCACACATTACTCTACACACACCGATACCAAAGCATAGTAGGACTCTCTGCCTGACTCCTCCACCTTCCTCCATTCCCTTCTTTACTTACCTTTGGAGGCAAAGACTCATATGTTACGTGTTTATATTAGAATCATCACAGCATGACTGTCATCCTTCCCGGTTTCCCCATAATTTTTTTTTTTTTTTTTTTTTGCACACAATCCCTTTTTGCACACAGTCCCTTTTTGCACACAATCCCCTTTTTTGCACACAATCCCTTTTTGCACACAATCCCTTTTAGTATGCACACAGCACCACAAGGCAATTACTTTCTGACTAATTTACCTTATGTAACTGCGATTGTAATGTTAATGAAAATGCACACAGCACCCTGCTTGTTCACACTTTACTATTGGAAAGGAACTGTTGTTAATTTAAATGGCCTGCAAGAACTAATGTATATAAAGGAAGTGAAAATGGTTGCTCATACTTATGAAACATGTCTTTCTGAAGAAGTCTTGATAATAAATAAGACGAAAGCGCTAAAGTTCTACAAGAGTTGGTGTGATTTACTATTTTTTTGAATACTTTTATTGTCACGAAGTTCAGTTCTTAGTTAAAATTTCTTCTCTTCGTTCAATTTTTTTGAGTGTGGTTTTTATATATATATATATATATATATATATATATATACATATATATATATATATATATATATATATATATATATATATATATATATATATATATATAGATATATATATATATACATATATTATATACATACATATATATTCAGCTCTATCCCAGCTCTGTTCCAGTCTAGTATCACTAGCTCATTCTACCAAATACAGAGAGAACATTTGTGAAAGGCAAGCCACTTGCGTACTTAATTTTGAACTATCTTCTGTTTTTCCTTTATCCCTTTCTACTTTCCAAAAAAAAAAATAAATAAATAAATTCTAAGCTTGTCTCCTGGCTTTCCTGTAACTAGTCTAGCCCAGCTACAGATTTGCTGTAACCAGGACTGTTTGTAAGCTTCTGAGCACCAAAACCTTTCTGTGTTGGAGTTAAGCCTTCTAGCTTATCAGTAGGAGTGGTAAGCACTAGGTAGCCTATTTACCACATGAGTGGTTTCTGGCCCAGAAATTGTAGTTTATTGGCCATTTGTGCAGTATTTCCATCTCTTTCAACTTTCTGGTTTAAAAACCTGTGTTTGCATTTGTTTCCCACCTTTTATGTAACTAGTCTAGTCCAGATACAGATTTGCTGTATCCAGGACTGTTTGTAATTTTCTAAGCCCCCAACGCCTTTCTGTGTTGGAGGGAAGCCTTCCAGTTTATCAGTGGAAGTGATAAGCACTAGGTATCCTATCTACTACAAGAGTAGTTTCTGGCCCAGAAATTGTTTATTGGCCATTTGTGCAGTATTTCCATCTCTTTCAACTTGCTGGTTTAAAAGCCTGTGTTTGCACTTGTTTCCCATCTTTCCTGTAACTAGTCTAGTCCAGATACAGATTTGCTGTATCCAGGACTGTTTGTAAGCTTTTGAGCCCCCCAAACCTTTCTGTGTTGGAGGGAAGCCTTCTAGCTTATCAGTGGGAGTGGTAAGCACTAGGTAGCCTATCTACCACAAGAGTGGTTTCTGGCCCAGAAATTGTAGTTTATTGGCCATTTGGGCAGTTTTTCCATCTCTTTCAAACTTCTGGTTTAAAACATACATTTTCCCTTGTTTCCCACTTTTCCTGTAACTAGTCTAGTCCAGATACAGATTTGCTGTATCCAGGACTGCTTGTAAGCTTCTGAGCCAAAAAAAAATACTCTTGTTTGCTGCCTTTCCTGTAACTAGTCTAGTCCAGATACAGATTTGCTTTATCCAGGACTGTTATGTAAGCATCTGTGCCCCCTAAGCCTGTCTGTGTTGGAGAGAAGCCTGCTAGCTTATCAGTGGGAGTGGTAAGTGTTAGGTACTCTATCTATCTCATAAGGAGTCATTTCTGGCCCATAAATTGTTATTGGCTGTTTGGTCAGTTTTTCCATCTCTCTGCACTTCCTGATTTAAAAGCCCACATTTGCACTTGTTCCCCCCTTTCTTTAACTAGTCTAGTCCAGATACAGATTTGCTGTATCCAGGACTGTTTGTAAGCTGCTGAGCCCCCCAATCTTTTCTGTGTTGGAGGGAAGCCTTCTAGTTTATCAGTGGGAGTGGTAAGCACTAGGTAACCTATCTACCACATAAGAAGTGGTTTCTGGACCAGACATTGTAGCTATTGGCTGTTTGGGCAATTTTTCCATCTCTCTCATCTTTCTGATTTAAAAGCCACATTTGCACTTGTTTCTTTCCTGTAACTTGTCTACTTCAGATACAGATTCTTGATTTTAGCACTTGAATTTGTTTATTCGTGCTCAGCACTTGTTCAGAACTTGTTGTAAGCACTAAATAAGCTACAAATTACTAAAGCACTTAACCTTCCTCATTACCTAGAGGGAAAACAGTTTTTGTACTTACTTTTCCTCACTTGTTTAGAGAAAAACAGCTCTTGAACTCACTTTCCTCACTTGTCTAGAGGAAAATAGTTTATTATTCAGGCATGTCCAAGGGTCACCTCCCAGTGCTCTCTCCTGTCTATTTGATGAATCTAGGTATCTTGGGGCAATGTAGCAATTGCCTCATGTACACAGACAACCCTCTCCTCCTACCACCCAACACTACAACTTGTGAGGGATGCACTTATCTAGCCAAACTGGAGGTAAAGCTCTCTCCATCCAAGACTGAATTTGACAGTCAGGAGGATAAGGTAAACAGTTGCACCACACCACACTCATCACATTGTCCCACTAAACCTATACCACCAAAATCCACACATAGAAACACAAAACATGAGTGGAGGCTCTCAGTAATAATCTGCTCAAGCAACAGAGACCTCTCAAAGCAAAATCACAGTCAACCTCCATTCCTCAACAAAACCCAAATGACACATAGCCCTCAGACTCAGTTTACCACTCACAGCCCATAAGGCAAAACAACGTACCCAACACACTAGTCATAGGTGACTCTATTGTCAGGCACACTGATGTCCCACTCACCAGGATAAACAAGAAGAAGGTTACTGTCAGCTGCCTGGCACATGCCAGGATCCGCCACATAACCCATGCACTCAGGTTACTCCACAACAAGCACAAATATGACTCTGTCATTGTCCATGTTGGTGTGAACAACCTGAGACATACCCCTTTTGACTACATGAAAAGAGACATGATAAGAGCTCTCCGATCTTGTTACCCAGGCAATTATGACCCTAGTCCTGAGTAGCATTCTGCCATCGCCCAGAATGATACTGCAGTACAAGGACAAAATGATTGACTTCAACAATTGGTTAAGCTTCTGGTGTCATTCTAATAGGGATCCAGTATCTGCCTGCCTGGGACGACATGGTTGGCAGACCATGATGATTTGCCAAAGATGGCCTGCATCTGTCACCCCTGGGATTCCAGATACTGGCTAATGCTCTTGCCACCCCTATAGTGCCTTTTCTAGGCAAGGTTCCCGTAACAGGAACAGGCAAGCAAAAACTGATGGTAATGTTACTCAATGCTAGAAGTTTAAATCTCAAAATGCATTCTTTCAAGGCACTTCTTAAAATGGAGAACATCGATATCTGTGCAGTGACTGAGACCTGGTTCAAGGCTCCAGATTGCACACCTGCATTACCAGGCTATAACTCATACCACACTTTTTGTCAATATAACCTGGACCGAAACACCACAGGTGGAGGTGTGTCCATATTCATTAAGGATATCCACACCTCAGGGCTAGTTGCTCAGCATAATGCATCTGAGGTTATCCAAGTGCAAATAACTCTGGGCAAAACTGCAATCCAAATTGTAGCTTGCTACAGGTCCCCCACCATGCCCCAGGATTCCCACTCCTCTTTTCTTGATATACTGGAAAATATTAGGGTTCAACCAAACACCCTAATGATGGGCGATTTCAACTACCCCACCATTAACTGGGAAAACTACTCCATGTACCAACTCCTTCTCTCAACGCTTTCTGGAATTCATAAATTCCAATGCCCTGGATCAACTTATCCACACCCCCACCAGGGGCAACAATATCCTAGACCTAGTCATTACCAACATGAGTGACCAGTGTTGCACACCTGAAGTCAACTCCTTGTTGGTCAGATCCCACCATAAGCTAATCAGCCTAGATATCCACATACCACTCCCCCCCATTAAAAAAATCATGGTAAAAATTTTCTCCAAAGCCAACTTCATGCTTCTAAAGACAGAAGTGGTGAACTTCATGACACCCATGCAGATGGACAATACAGTTATGACTGCTGAATCCTACACAAATGCACTCTATAAGCACTTACACAAGTGCATGGATCATGCTATCCCGAACAGAACCAAGATGCTATCCTCCAAAGAATGTAAGCCAATGTGGTGGTCCCCTGCCATAAGCAAACTCTTCAACAAAAGGAAGAAACTGTTGTAAAAGAGAGTAAAATCTCATGAGAGATCAGCCTCAGTAAGAAGCTAAGATCCCTTATAAGATCCTCCAAAGCTAGCTACAAAAACAAAATCACCACTGATTCTAAGGACAGCCACAAAGCTTTCTATAGCTATATCAGGAATCTTAATAGCAACACCCAGATCTGCTCTGAGTTACAGCACAATGGTACAAAAATTACAGAACCAACTGATATTGCCAACATCCTGGCAGGTAGATTCAATGCTAACTTTACCCCCCTCTCATCCCCTAAAGGGCCCATATCTATACAGGAAGAATGCAGAGTCCCTGTAATCACAACTATGCATGTAAAAGTTGCACTCTCCAAAGCCAAAAACACAGCATCCATGGGACCGGACAACATCCCAGGCTGCGTTTTACATGAATTTCAGAATTAACTGGATCCCCACCTAAGCACCATATTCAGTCATAGCCTTACATCAGGCTTTGCACCCAATGGTGTACATCAACAGTTATCCCACTCCTCGAAGGGGGAGCCACCCCTGATCCCAGGAACTATCACCCTATTAGCCTGACGAGCTTAGTCTGGAAGGCCATAGAAGGTATCATCATGGAACTCATAAACCTCCAAACTCTGGATCCCACCCACTTTGGGTTTGTGAAAGGCAGATAATGCCTCCTGAACCTGATCAACTTCTTTGAGGCAGTCACCAAAGCTGTAGACTAGGGTAAGTTGGATAACACAGCCTATCTTGACCTCGCTAAGGCTTTCAACACCATCCCCCCATTCTGGAATTATAGATAAACTCACTAAACTAGGCATAAATCCTTACTTCACTGCCAACTGGCTCACTGACAGAATCCACACTGTAAAAGTTGCAGACTCCAAATCTGACTTCAAACCATTGATAAGAGGAGTACCACAGGTTCAGTCCTGGGACCTCTCCTGTATGGTATCTACTTCTCTGAAGTACAGGTTAACACAGAGGGCCTTTGGCTAATGAAGTTCGCAGATGACTGCAAACTATGAGCCATAGTTGAGCCCCCAAAGGATGTGGACATCCTACATAAGGGCCTCACTGAGAAAGATGCCTGGTGTCAGAGCCATGGCCACAAGCTCAATGCCAAAAAGTGCATTGTATCCCCATTGGTAAAAACTCTGTACCAATGAACTACCACATAGGCGGCAGTCTACTTATCACCGAGTGTGTGATAAGATACCTTGGGACCCAGGTGGACAGTAGTCTCTCCTTTGATAATCACATCACCACAGTAGTCAGGAAATCCTTGTACATGGCACACCTCATCAGAAAAGGGATCTCATCCAGGAAGAAAGAGGTCATTGTTCCCCTCTACTTGACACTCATTAGACCCATTATAGAGTACAACACCCCTTTTGGAATGTAAATCACAAGACATCTGCATCAGCTGGAAAGGCCACAGAAGTACCTCACAAAGAGGATTACTGGTCTCAAACAGATGCCCTACACTGACAGTCTCAAAAAACTCCAGCGTTACTCCGTAGCATATCGCCTACTCCGAGCTGATCTCTGCCTAACATATAAAGCTATGTCAAACCCAGAGCTGTTGGACATGCTGCACCTAAAGAAATTCCAAGCCAAGCCCTCCAAGCTACACACCCTAGGGACCTAAACCTTGTCACCACAATAAACAGGACATGCTGGAAGGATAGATTCCTGTCTCAGAGACTTCCTATTCTCTGGAACAAGCTACCCATCTATGTCAAGCAAAATTCCTCATAAGCAGTCTTCAAGAAGAATCTTGATTAGTAGATAGGAAATAGGAAATACACCCTAGGGATCACTTATGTGGCTCTGCTTGACAGGGGCAAAGGAAAATAACTTTCTTAGGTGGCGTAAGCCAGGGAACCTTGTTGGCTAGACTTACTTAGGCCCTTGGGCCACTAGCCGAGTACCTACCCATGAACCTATATATATATATATATATATATATATATATATATATATATATATATATACACACACACATATATATATATATATATATATATATATAAAATATATACAGATAGATCTATATATGACCATATATATATAACGCAATATACAGATGTATATAAATACATATATATTAATATATATATGTGTATGTACATGTATACATATATCTACATATGCATATATATATATATATATATATATATATATGCATCCATATCCTTGTTATGGGTAAACATGACTGTTGTATATACCTTTCCAGATGTATCACACCATATTTATCTGATGTGTATATTTAGATATAACAACATACGTGATTCAACACTAATATCACTAACAAGTACTACACAATTGTAGAAGTCATAGCTGTTGTTCAGTACTATTCAGTGTGTACTGACCAATATATTGGAAAAAATAACAACTGTCTTCACAGCTGTGATGGCTTAGAGGTTAGCTGTTGTGACTGTAGTATACTGGGTTAAAGACCTGTAAGGGCTGTTTATTTTGTTGCTGGGCAGAACAAGGGCTGTTGGATACAGAGTGGTTAAGGCAATTTTGAGCAGCTTTAAGCTGGTTTGCACGAGTTTGTGTAATGGTAAGTGCTGCTAACATACAGTTAGACGTATAGGCACTTACATCATGTAGGCTTCGCTTACCAGAGTGCAAATCTGCTTAGCATTTACATTTAAGTAATGCATACACCTGCTAAGCATAGCTCAGCCCTGGGAACCAGTGATCATATTCCAGTCTGATAAAATATCCGGGTAATGACATCTTCAATAAGTCTATTTAATTCCATGTACATAACATGCATCTAAGTGCTGTCATTACAGTAGCAAGGGGTGTGAGTCTACTGTCTGGGACACTTGAGTATATATGGCTTATACAACCCTTTTTTCTGTTTGAATTTGTTCCATACATGGGTAGTATCCCAGGTTATATGCAGTCACACTGGCATGCAGTATATCATTACATTACTACTGTTGACAGTGCATTCTCAAGTAAGAGTAGATTGCAGATTTTAGTACTGGAACCAAACACCCCTGCATGCAAAGATGGACTCTGAGTTCTCACTATCATGTTCTTGGTGTGTGAGTTGTGTGTCAGTAGGTATTTGCTACTGGAGATTTATCTGCCATGTGGATATTAACTGTAGACTACTGTGTGTATAGGCCATGTCATTGAGGGCTGCTGTCATGTAGTAATGGCATACCTATCAGTGTCAGATATCTATCTGTCAACACAGTCATCCTACTGCATAACCAGTTGGCTAGCTGATGTCTGTTTGTCCTCTATACAGATGTGCAGATGTCGGGACTCCATCTTTGCTGCTTACAGGCAATCTATGCTTGAGTGACAATGACATGTCTGCCAAGCTATGTTATTAATGCTACAGCTAGGAATCCACACCCTGTATGCACATGCCATGGATACCTCAACTCCACTACCACAGTCAATAGAATATGCTTGGGTACAGGTCTCCAAGACAGACACTGACCATGTTATGTAATACATGTTGCATATATGTCAACTGGAGCATCTCAATGGCCCTCTGCAAGAGGCAACCAGATGACTGGATGTTGCATGTAACTCTCACCCTGATGATCACCCCTGTGGTATCTGTTGACAGATGGCCTGCCGGCAAATGTCAGGTTGCATGATACCACTGTACACACATCCCCTACACTTCCCATCTCTCCATGGACAATAGCCTGATACACACACCTATGAACACCTGCACCGATGGACCCCAGTACTGACAAATGAATATGTGTGCATTACTGAGAATAACAGTGTCTGTATGTTTCTAGACCTGTAGCTGAGAATACCCTGAGGACCTTCACACCCAATGCACCCCCATTGCCATAGTTAAATGTGGATGCTGCTGTACTGGACATTACATGTACCTTGTTACACTCTTCACCCTATGGGCTACCTGGGGCTTGCAGTACCAGCACAACACTGTTGTACAAATGGGTTGATAGGCATAGGATACCCTCTGAGTTCTGGCAAGTGTGTGTATGTGAGCAAGTGTGTACATTTGCAGGATACAGCATTCTGAGGCCACATTCTCCTAATACAATATATCTTGCCACACAGTATTAGGGATAGTGATGTTGTTGACCATAGGAGAGCCATGACAATGCATCACCCTACTATCTCTGTGGCATGTGCATTAGATACATATCCCTGTAGTAGCACTTTTGGGATAGACAAGGAGTTGTATTGCAGTCCTGGTCAATGTGTGATGGTGGATATGTTTTATCATGGGTTTCAGTGCATACAATATCCACTGAGGGGTGTGGGTGCTGGGTACACTGTCTTTACACCATGATACCCCCAGTACATGTCTCATATTCCACTGTATGGGGACCACTGCCACCATCAATCATACAGGTAACTGATAACACTATCCAGCCCAATTATGTATGTGCTGTGTGCATCTTATCTGTAACAGAATGGATACACTGACAAGGTAGTTAGCACTAATAAGCCCAGGTCTCATATGTGTGTATGACTGTTCTGTGTTTGCCAATGTGTATATGACAGTAAGTCACAATATGTATACTGTTAAAAAAAAACAGTACATCCCCCATTACCTTACTGTACAGGGCCTGGTGATGCTCTTCACGTAACATGTAACCTGGAACAAACCTCATCCTAAAAGCTGTGTGGTGTGTGCAATTAAGGCCACACACATCAGTAGCACGACATACCTAGGTAGGGGTTCTAGTCCCAGTGTTGCCAAGTAAGAGTGTGCGTGTGTGTGTGTGTGTATGTGAAGGGATCTACTTCCGTTTACAGAATATATGTGTATCAGGAGGCCATCTGTCTGAGAACTGTCTGGCAAATTCTAACATTTCACAGGTATCATCCTGTGGAAATTCATTTCATCACAGCTAGTAGTAGATGTGTAAATGCCCTCTTCCCCACTGTATAGGTGTACAACTATTCTGGGGGTTGGTATATTTAGTTGGGTGTGGCTCTTGTGGACACAGCCACCATCATTGCAGTTACTGTTGAGAGTATCCCTCCGCTTAGCTGGCTGTAATACTGTACAGTTCATTTTAACAGGTTAAGTAGTTGTCAATCACACTATCTGTGGTTCTACAGCACCTCACACCCACATCAGCACACCTATGTTTACCGAGTTGAGGATTGCACTGCAGTGAGGAAGGGGACATATACCCTGCCAGTACCATCGTCAATAACATTAAACTAGCAGACTGATTATTTCCCAATGTGTTGTTCTGCCTATTCTGGCTTGGTGGAATTACAAACAGGTTCCTTGCACAAGTACATACATCCATGTGTAACATATTCTCTGTGTATTGCATCAACACCAAAGCCTCTGTGTGTGTTATACATAAACATGTGGTGTGTACCACCCAGTACACTTACCATTGTCCACTGTAGAAGGGCTGCTGACATCAGCCACCATGCACTCACCTGTATACAACCCCAGACTTAACAGCCATGTGGCACATGCAGTAACTGTTATACAGACTTGTGACATGTATTCACCAGTACCCAGTATATGGCACAGTCAAGGTGTCACCACAGTGCCATACCCTTTGTAAGAAACAACAGCAGACCAACATCCTTCTGACACATGGACACCTAAAACACACAAGGAATACATTATGGAGACCACAATCACTCAGTGTTAATAACCGCTTTAATGCATCATGGCTGGGCAGCTACTCTTCCTGGCATGTAAGTATTAAACTTTAGTGCTGACAATATGTTACACAGCATTACATTGGTACACCATAGTACAGTCATCCTGTGCATCAGATGTTATGGATGACAGGGATTTGGCACAGGTATCATCATATGCACAGGGTGTGTTGTAGGTTTGCCAGAAACCTAGGCTAAGCCATACATTTGACATCATATGTGTGTGTGTGTGTGTGTGTGTGTGTGTGTGTGTGTGTGTGTGTGTGTGTGGGGGGGGTTAATAATTTGGCTGTTGTGATGTGGTGTGTGTAGGTATGTGGTTGCCCTAGCTGTGTTGGTAATGTGTGTGTGTGTATATGCAAGCACACAGTTCTGCCATATGGCTGCCCTATTCAGCAGTTTGTTGGACAGCTGCAGATCATACCTGGCAGGGTGTGCAGTTCACCATCTCCGGCCATGGACACAAGAATTGTGCCTGCCAGGGATTCCACGGGCACCACCAGGTACAAGCCGCAATATGGTACTCTCCCCTGATGATGACATATGTCAGCTGGATACAGGTCCCTCTTGAGACCAGCCAGGGCAATGTGCACATGGCCTGCTTTGTTATGGTGTGGACAGCACCCCCCTGCAGTGCTGGGGCTCATACTGCCACTACTGGAGTGGCTCTGACTTCTGGCATATCCACGTTGACCTCCAACTGTTGTTATTGCTGGCCTACGTCCACATGGCCATTGCACTACTCCCACCATATGCTCAAGCACAGACATTCCTCTGTCAGGGATTCCCACCATTTCACCCAACCATCTATCCATGACCTCTGCAAAATAATGGTGGGCACCTGCAAGATCATGGATGTTGTCAATAACAGCTGAATGAGTAGCCCTCTGCAGCCTCAGACCCTGTCTGGTATACCTTTCCATACATGCCTTCACCTCCATGATGGCCTGAACCATGTATCAGATAGCAACAGATGAGGAACCTCTGCCAGGGGCATGATGATCAGCAGCCCTCCTAAGAGCACCCCTGTACATCTGCATGTGTGGTACCCAGCCAGACATATGGCAATTATTGCTGTGTCCAGACACATGTGATATAGATACCACACTGTCCTGTCCCATGCCACCACTTGCCAACTGTCCCTCAGCTATGGCCACTGGTGATGGGGTATGTATAGGCAATGTGACTCTGTGTGGAGATGGGATCGATAACGGGATGTCAAATGATGGCACAGCTCCAGCCCCTGACAACTCTGCCTATGCCTCAACACACCTATCATCATTATCAGTGTCTGTATGGACACCAACATCAGATTGTCTGCAGAAGGGACGCTGACCTACTTCACCATCTGTGAGGGGAAAATAAGAAACACACTTAAGACCTGTATGTCATTGCTTAACAGTATACACACACACACACACACACACACACACACACACACACACACACACACACACACACACACACACACACACACACACACACACACACACACACACACACACACGCACACATGCACACACACACACACACACACACACACACGCACACACACACACACTTACACGTGAGGTTGCACAAAGATATTACACACAGATCCCTCATTACCCATCTGTCAACATGCATGACATATGGCACTCAACAGCATGCAGTGAAGCTATAGTCAATCCCTGTTACCAACATTATACATCTCTGTGATGCATGGGTTGTGTTAGTAGGTGATGCCTCTTCCCCTGGAACACACTGCACTCATGTGCACAGTATTGCTGTGCACCTGTTCAGCACCGTGGCATATACTGTGCACCATACCTCACAGCTGTACACACCATTACTGAATGTGTATATGTGTGTCAGTTATGTTTGCTCTGCTGCACACAGACCCTATGTGTTTGTCCGACACATACCTGGGATGATATGTGGACACATGTCATTTGTGAATGTTTGATGTCTGATTTATAGATCTCATCATCAGCGGTGCATGTATGGCCAATAAAATACAATTACATTGACAATCTTCAAACTTTACTGTGGCTATGGGGAGTGTGCACACCCTTATTGACATGGCACCGTCTTCCCTGATATGCCATGGGACCACATTACTGCATATGTTAACATTATACGAACTTGATATGTGACATATGACCTGTGCAATCAAATGCAGTATCAAACAAATGTATTAGTTGTGCAGATGCTGACTGAGATGCATACAATTTGTGGGTGCATATGTGTGCATACCCTTACCATGATGGTTTGTTGCACCAACTGTTAAGTGTACTACAGCAGTCACTATTACTGGAAGGGGTATATTAGCATGGGCCATCTGCATTTGCCAATATTTGGTCACTCTGTCCCCCAACTCTGCATGATTGCAAGGTCAACTCATGTGAACAGCCCTTGGAGGTCACACGGTGCCATCACTATTGCTGTGGAATCAAGGTTATGTCTACCACAATTCATGACCTTGACTGTGTGCAGATATAGCCATTCTTAGCGAGCTTTGAATCTCTGTTTCAGTTCACTGTTGTGTTTCAGGATGAGACCCCCTCCCCATTCTCAGCCTTTTTGCAGATGCTTGACAACTATGGCCTACACATGTGTCATTTTGCAGTGTCCCAAATTCTGAACACCATGTGTACCAGCCTAGTCCCTGCTAATGAATGGCAAACATACAGGTGTACACTGGCATCTTCAAGGTACAGATGGAGATGGTTGGCCTGAGGTGAGGTGTGGTGCTGGCTGTGCAGCACATGTATCTTAATTGATACTCTCTGTAGGTTTCAAACTTGGTCTTAGTACACCAGTACACATTGCAACACATGCCTTTGGGGGACTTTTGATGTTATGCATATGCTACCTATAGAGAGCCCTGGCTGATGTTTCCTGTGGAACAACTGTCCCATCTGATTACCCTAACCCATGGGCCACACTTATGCAGAGTCCAGATGATTGCTGACACAGGTACTGCACATCCAGTACTTTCTAGACATTCCTGCAACTCCCTCAGTGTTGCAGCATGTTACTAAGCACCTTGCATCACCAGTTTGCAACATGTGTCTTCATCTGTCTTGGATGGCCATCTGTTTGTTTTCTACATTAATCCTGTCCCCTGTTTGCCATGGTACATGCACTGTTGAGGTAAGGCTACATATCCAACTCCTGCATTCTACCTGTTGGGTATGGGATCCATTCCATGGCTTGTAAGATGTGTGCAAGCCACGGCTGCCTCTCTTGCAGGTAAGAGGGCACATTTGATGGACAAATATATTGGACAACAGAACATTTCTTGATGTGACATTGAGAACCTGTACTTGCTGGAAGGTCCATGCTCATGAAAAGTGCATGCTGTCAGTATCTCAAAAGCTGCTTCCATGATATGTTATCTGGAGTGTATGCACACATATGCTTCCAGTGTTTGTGAAGTTTTGTATTCCCCGTATTTGCAGTCCTAATATAGGATTCCATATTACACATTCATTGCTCATGTTAGGACCACATTACAGGTTGTAAGGGTTGTGGAATGCCGTATTGTGATCTGCTGTTGTGTAGATCTGTAATAGTTGTCATTTTAATAGTGGTATATACACTGTTGTAGCACTGTATAAGGGTGATATTTCAGACATGTCCCTACTGTAGGCCATTTGTCACACCATTAGGATCATCTCTGTGCACACATCTTGCAAAGACAGGTTGTTAGTTAAATTGCATGACTCTTATATACCCTTCAGATATGCCACTATAGTGACCACTGTGATGCAATGCAGTTAACAGCAACAATAAGTGAACATGTGCAGCATGCATTATGGGTAGGTGTATTAAATGTGCGCATGGAATATACCATAGCCATAACATGGCCGGTGTATTGGCAAACCTGAACCAACACCATACTCACCAGCTACAGACTGCTGCCACGGAGGTATACCAGAAGGACCTACATAGTTGTGTAAGAGATGTGATGTCAGTAGCCACACCTGTGGCATTGATACAGGGTGGGAGCAGCATTACAGTATATCAACAGTACAAACCCAGAATACTACAGATTATGCACATCTGTTTATTAATACAATGCAGCAACAGATTATATGTATTTTATCTCACATATGCATGATTAAACTCTACAGATGCAGATGGATACACAACAGTAATCTACTGATGTGACCTGTGGCCTTACCTACATGCTACTCATCCATTGTGCGGGTAGCACTCACCACTACAATGCTCTCCATAGGATCTTGTGTTTGCAGGTGGGCAGATGCCCCGAGGCTGCCAAGGAGGTCCTCAGCATGTGTCGGGGTGGCTGGATGGCATGATTCCCCCATGTGGCTAGCTGGTCCCTCCTAACTGCAGCAGCATGCAGACGGGCATGGAGGAGTAGGTCAGTGCACCGATGTCAGATGTGCTCATAACTGCAGTTATGCAGGCCATCATTTACCCTGTGGGCAAGATCTTTCAACAGGGTGGTCCTCTCCTGCAGATCATGGGCTGAACATCCAAACAGGGTGTGTTAGTACTGCACCAGGTGTTGAATGATCACCACCTTCTCCTGGGGAGTGAACATCGGCAATCTCTCCTGTGACATGGTGCCTGAAAGACATAAAGTGGAAAAAAGGTCTAAGGACCTCATACTGCAAGGATATAATAGTTGTTAATACACATCTCTGTCCCACCCTACCATATCTGCAACAACAATCTGATCACACAACTCAACGGGTATGTTTACAGCAAACCTACTGTTGGGACATATATTGTATTGTACAACAATTTGTGCCATGTGTTTGTAGTCATATTCCATGTTGAAACACTGTCATTGGTGGCCGGTTATGAACAATGTCACCTGCATGCCATTGTAAAGGCCACTATGGTTCCATATATGCATGTGTTCTGTTTGCTACGTGACTGCTGCAAATCTGGTGGTTTGTGTTAATTGGGATAATTGGGATAGCTATGCATGTTAGATATAATCCCAGAATGTGAGGACTATTACTACCCACATATGTTTTTATATATGTATATATATATATATATATATATATATATATATATATATATATATATATATATATATATATATATATATATATATATGGGGTGCATTCAAACATCAGGTCCACACTCTTTAACTCTCCTTCCTCCACAGCTGCACTGCCTTGCTACAACACAAACAGGTGTCACATGTGGACACAGCATAACACTAGGGGAATACATATATATAGGGACAGATTGCAGGTAAGCCTATTACACACCTATGGTGTTTGTGCATGCTACATCACATGTTAACATGACTGTCCTGCAAGTGGTGGTGTCTGAAACTCATGTGTCTATCATAACGGCATTACTTCCATCACCAGCTATTTGCCACACTAATATACATGTTTTGTGGTATAGAACACACACTATGATGGCTTACATCTTGTCATTCAGGGCTGATTTGCACAGTTGACAGGTATGGCCCACTGCCCACAGGGACAGACACTATCGTCCATAGCAGTTGTTCAGCAGGACATCATTACAACAACTCCTGATGGCACATATAAATCTTTCCACATCATCTATCCCATTATTATAGTCCAAGTACTACATTCAATTACATGCATATATGTTTCTCATACCTGTTGTAGGATAGTTGTCTCTTCTGAATATACTTTTATGTGTCCCCTTAGTTAGGCAGGGTTGTTTATAGGTTTAGTTGGTGTAGATACTTTTTTTCTCCTGTTTTTTTTTTGTTTGTTTTTTTTTTTCTCTCTCTCTCTCTCTCCCTATCTCTCTCCCTCTCTCTCTCTACACTACAGGGATTGAGCTGCTTTGAATAGATTGCAGCATGGATTTTGTAGGTGATGCACATGATCTGGCAATGGCCTCTGCACCAATCAGTGTTCACCACTCGCTACTTGCATGCAGCGAGCTGTGTAGTACTTCCAATTACCACTGTCATGGCAACCCACTACTATAAATTACAAAATCATTTTTCCTGTATGGAAGACATCCTTCCTGGGTGTGGTCAGCAGTGTTACAGACAGCAGGTAGCAAAACCTCTTCAACAGGACTTGCAGGCACAGGCTAACAACATATTTGTATAAGATTCCAGACCTACAGACAGTGTGAGTAGTGTTGTTATATGCATTGTATACCACTAATTTTACAGGGTTCGAGTGTACATACTAGTTTAGCATGGAATGCAGTCTGTCTGCATAGCTCTCAGTTGTGGACCTATCCACATGATGGCCAGAGAATTGGCTATGTTTTGTCTGTTCACCACACAGGTCATGTCTCAGATATATCAGTGGCATTCTGTCTGTTGAGTGCTATCAGTACATGGCTACATCCATTTGTGTTTCTGACTTCATATTCCTGAACAAGGGTATGTTGCAA